>NC_051181.1:84531496-84554315 GCF_013339695.2 Rhipicephalus sanguineus | reverse complement strand
AGGCCCGTAGCCTGGTATTTTTTTCGGGGGGGAGGGGGGGGGGGGCACTTACTGAAAGCCTTGACTATTTGAGAAAAACGCCTATTTTCATTATTAATTTCGGTAAAACACCACGTATCATAAAAATTTCGCCCCCCCCCCGCCCCCCACTGGCTACGGGCCTGGTCAGTGGTTGTAGGTCAAAATTCGCCATTTTAACTCTAGAATGTTTGGGAGAAATAGTTAGGGACCTGTTCTGTTAGCTACGTGGAAGTTTCAGTTTACGGTGAATACGTCAATATTACGTTTGGGCAGCTACGGCGCCAAAAACAGCCCTTGTTGTGATCTCATAACAGCTTTCGCTGTAAAAGACCCTATACAGGGGTCGTGTCGGGAAGGAATCGTGTTCACATATATATGTGATATAGCGTGGTAGAAAAGTAGCACAACAACCAGGCGTCACACAATGCGAATTGCGTAACGAGTGAGTTGTTGAATGATTCCAACCCATTACAAATGGCCCAGCCATAATTTTTCATCGCCATCAGCCAACAGCATCAACAAAGTGCACATAATACCTTGCGTGTAGCGGATACCACGCTTCTCCGCAGAATGACGAATAATGCCATAGTGGGTGATTCCCTAATACACAAAAATTATGACTTATGGACGTAGTGGGTACCTTGCAAGTGTGCTTGTATTAGTTTCCCCAAGAGAGTTCCCAACGGGCTCTAGAAAGGCCGCTCCTGCAGCTTTCGCTGTGACCGTGCTGCGTGTTCCGAGCAGGCCTGGCGAATTTTTTTGTGTTCCAGCACCTTCAGGAACCCGAATCCCGCTAATTTCTACATGGCATTCTAACAATAATAAAAAAACAACATGCGTAGCCAAAAAATGAGTCAAATAACTAAAGACATAAAAAGAGCAGAAAGAAAGTGAAGCTCCGATGGCAGCAACGAGGTGCTAATGGCGACACGATATGTCCTCATGTCCAAGCCTATTCGAACCGCTTAGTTCCGAACCAATAACCATATCTTGGTCGGTGCAGGTTCACTTCGGACTTAGGCAATCGCCAATTATACAGATTCTGGTTCAGTTGAGCTAAAATGCCCGTTCTGGTATATGGTTTTCAGGCCAGGTTTAATTCGAACATGTATGACGCGACCGTTTGTCAAGTAGGAAAGCTGATTAGTCGTGTCTCACACCTATGTCTACGCAGCTTTGTTTCAAATAATGTACGCATGAGTTATGTCTCTTTAGTAAAAGAAAAAAAGCGCATTCGCAAGAAAAACATTTATTTTCCCGTCACATATATATGTACACATAAACTTTTCGCGAACAATACCCACGAAAATTTAACAAGCAAAAACGCGCCTAGTTGCGCGATATCAGTAACCTACACGCAAGGAACGTAGTTCCGTTCTCGCTACATTCTGTGCCAGAGCTTGATCCCAGCTTAACGGGGTGTGCTGGCTGCAGGCCTCTGCATATACCACAAAATATACTTCAATAACGCATGAAGTACTTCCGCGACCTGGCCCAATGCTCGGTTACCCGTGGCTGCTTCTGCACGATTCAGTCTCGAGCGCAACCTGAAAAATATTTGCAGAATATATGCACGCGATCTTAAAAAAAAGTGTGTGGCAGCACTCACAACAACATGTTTAAACTTCAATAAACATTCTACATTACTACGTATAGTGTTTAGCCATGATAATAAAATTACCGAGCAACCTTCTGTCAGACAATACTGTAATGTATCGTCCGTAGAATTGGTTACCCCATGTGTAGGATCTAACTGTCGGCCAAGGGTTCTCACTGAGCAAACAAAAAAAGAAAAAAAAATGAGAAAGAAAAAAGAGAAGAGAAAAAGCCCTTTGAAAGTCTTAACGGCTTTTAGCGCATGAGAAAATGAACAGGACAGGTGTCGCCTGCACTTATTTTAACAGAACGGTACAATGGCGATGGGGCAGCGGAACGCGACACACAGTGACTTTCCGTCAGCCTCGTGAACAAGGGGTAAATTTTATTGCCCTGTAGGGAGGGAGCGGGGGCTTCCCTAACAACAATAATAGCAATCAGGACTGCTATTTGTTTCGGCAAGTTTCGAAGCCACAGAACCGATTCGCAACCTCGACGGTTACACACAACAGAGCCCTATTTCACCGGTTTATAGGTGAGAGCAATAAGGCTAATGTAGTTAAACTTCGAAAGCATATCATTACAGATAAATACGTAGGTCGCCATTACATTGCGAATATCCAGCAGTTGTCTACATACCTTCGCTTGCAGGCTCGCCCTCGGCGTTCGATCATTCCGGAACGCTGAGAGCGAACGACGCCATGGTGACGTGGCCTCTTCGGCGTTCCAGGCGTCCGGTCCTCAAACCAGGCTGAAGGACCACGACTCCCTGCAGCGGGGCGTTGCGCGTTCTCCTGGCGCCGCCTGTCCAAGCAGCTGACCCCGCCTTGGTCGTCGGCAGCTTCATGTGCTTCGGTCCCGTTTCGAGCATGCTCAGCTGTCCGTGCTCGACGGAGTCGGACTGGCGAGTGGCTCGAAGGCGGGGTGGGGACACAGCCACCGGCGTCGCTCGCGAGTGCGGACGCCCCGCGCAGTGTAAATTCCGGAGGGGAAAACGTTTCCACAAAGGCTGCCCGTCGTCGGCGAGCGACTTCCGCGACCAAAACTTGCGGCCTCCGACGGCAGCGACGCCGTCCTCGTCCAACGAGACTTCGCAGCTTGCGAGCGTCGAGCTTGTCGCGAAGTAGACGAGTTGTCCGAGAACGCGACCGCGCTTGCGACCTCTGCCAGGGGTCCCGACGGAAACCGGAGCCCGCGACGGACATGACACTTGGCCGATTCAGGGCGCGAACTGCGTGAACCAGTTTCTGGCGTGGTCCTCGTTCGAAATCTCGATGCCGATGAGGATACCATAACTGAAGGTAGTGCCACCTACCCCCCATTCAAGCGTATTTAATGGCGAAGAATCTGGCGGATTAGAGGTATACTAAAGTTTTCTACAATTGTAGGAGACGCTAAAAGTCAAATAGAGTAAGTAGCTTTTATTATTATTATTATTATTATTATTATTATATTATTATTATTATTATTATTATTATTATTATTATTATTATTTATAAAAAACCATTTGGATCAGCCTTTTGAGAAAAAATGTCGAGGCATGTTGGTCATCATGATTATCATCAAATGCAGGTTTGTATTTTCTTGCCTGCAATACCCGTAGCGCGCGCAACCATGCTGCGACCTCTTCTTCCTGAATAACAAGTCACAGGTTTCGCACGTGGAGGGAGAAAAATAGGAAGGAGCGCACCTAGCGTCCACAAGCCACCAACCGTCTCTACCTTCTCGTGTTCATTTCAGAATGCGCATCATGCTCTCTTTTCATTTTCTTTTAACTGCGGAGCCGTTAAGGCTTTCTTTTGCGCCGCGTAGCGTAGACAGACACAGAGCAGTGGCGTAGGCAGAAATTTTTTTCCGGGGGGGGGGGGGGGGGGCACCTCCTTGATCCGACATTGGGTCCGGGCAGATAAGTGGGGTCGAGTGTCATTTTGTCCTCTGTATTCTATGGGGAAAAAATTTCAGGGGGGGGGGCACGGGCCCGGTGTGCCCCCCCCCCCTTGGATACGCCCCTGACACAGAGTGTATGTGCCGACAACTCCTAGCATAGCATAGCCACGCATAGTATATTATAGCAAGGGGCTGGGAAAGGGAACTGAGGGTGAAGAGGAAGGAAGAGGGTAAAGCATAGCATAGCCATGCACAGTATAGCATGGCAAGGGAGTGAGAAAGGGTGTGTGGGTGAAGAGGAGGAAAAGGAGGAGGGTGGGTACAGCATAGGCGAGTTGGTGGTTGGAGACATGCGTGTGGTCAAGCAATGAGGAGGAGCATCGAGTCGTAGGTGGCAGGGTCGTTTTCAGTCTGCGCACTCCGAATTAGTAAAAGGAAGTGTGGCAAACTTAAGTTTCAACCACTCTTTAGTACGTTCATGTCTGTATATTACTCACGCAAGATTTAAATATTAGAATTACTTCTATCTTTAGCCATATAGGATATCGATCGCTCTCTAGTGGCAAAGCAACGAGTGGCACACTTGTTTCTCTTCCAGGCACTTCCGGTTTTCCAAATATTCAGAAAAATTCCTGTAAAACATAACACTCGTACGAAATTGATGGTCCCGGTCAAAGTTAAGAGTTATATTGGACCCATATGATATCGCAGCATAACTTTAAGACAAGGGGCTATTAACTATTAGGACAATTAATTCAAATGGAAAGAGTTCTTTGAAAGAGCGGATGGTTTTCTTGCGAGCAGCTGGGATGGTTTCGGCACCTGGCAGTGCACATCTAACCACGCGCTTCTTTTTACGTGGCCTCTGAGATCAGCTTCGGCAGTGCGATGAAACACAAAGTAATAGATATTAATGAGAACTATTAATGAAGTCAATATTAATGACGTTAATTCAAGGAATACACCAGAAAACACGAACGCCGACGCGCGAGTGCCGCAACCAGGCACCTAAGTCAAGGATTGAGGTCGCCTGCAGTTTTTATTTTTTGTCATTGAATATATTCACATTTGAATTTCAAAACAATAACATTTCCTGTATTGTCCTCATGCAAACACTTTGCGCAAATAGACGCAGGACGAAGAAGGCAAACACACACTGCAAGAACCACGAGCGCTTGTGGTGTCTGTGCGTCCCAACGTTATAAAACGTTGCTTCGCGCTGCGTCTGTCTATTTGCGCTCCAAGTTTTTATACGAATTTACAATACCAACTAGCCCATCTAGCCATCTTGTTTTCCTATATGGGCTCTTCAGACTCGTTCATAGTTTCTTCACATGGCTATGAAAAAAGACAATTGTTGCTTTCATGCGTCAAAATTAGCTGGCTGACTTGTTGTGTCGACACCTATACACGACTCCCCTTGCGGCTATTACTGTGTTCACTATTCGAAAAAAGATAATAACAGCCGCCTCTGTACTTGATGGACCACTGCGTCTATTCTCCGATCGTCCTTGAAAAAGTAGCCATGTCGCAAGAATCTGTTAGGCAAGCGCTGAACGCGGCCGTAATTATACAGTGGCGATGGGTGACGTCATCACCTTGGTGTAAAGCCTCACGCTGTCACCGCCGTCAGACACGGACCGTAAGTTCCGCCCATGTGGCTCATTGTGCCCAGTTGTTGAGGACACCAAGACATTCACGCAGCACCTAAGAACATTGACGATGCGTTCTGAATGAGGATACATTGCAGCTGCGGCCATATGTGACGACCCGAGAAAAGTATTGAAGGACCCTGGTATCATAAAGGATGCCAAAGAGATACAACAGAGAAGTTTAGACTGATAACTTATTGCCTGAAAACTCTATTGCCGTTACTGTCGCGATAAGTTCGTCATTAGAAGATACGAACCTGATTCTCTCGTAAATGCAAGAACTTTCGCTTGGGGACCGGGAATATGGCCCAGATCTAGCATTCTCTCTCTTTCTTTCTTCTTTTTTTTTTTGTTTTGCGCGCAATGTCCATTGCCTCAATACGTAAGCCAGTGTGATGTTAGAGATCGCAAAAGATTGGGGCAGTTACGTAATAGTGGTGCGACGACTGTGAAAGCAGCGAAGCTCGTGGCCTTACCCTAGTATCCCTCCTCCTTTCTATACTATACTTTACTATAATATGCTATACTATACTATACTATACTATACTATACTATACTATACTATACTATACTATACTATACTATACTATACTATACTATACTATACTATGCATGGCTATGACATGCCTTCTTTCTCTCTTTGTGTTTCTTCCTAACCTTTTCACTTTCTCTCGCCCGTAGCAACGCAGTCATATGGTTCCCATAAACGCTTGTTCTGCTAGCGTGCCTGGATAGCCGAGTGGTTCCGACGCTCGCCTTCAGCCCTGGGTACGCTGGTTCGAATCCCACCTCACCGAGAAATTTTATTTTAAATATTTCTCCTCCTCGCCACTTCTCTTCTCCTCCTTTCCTTCCTCCCTCTCTCTCTCTCTTTCACTATTTCTCTCTCTCTCTCTCTCTCTCTCTCCCACTCCGGACAAATCGGCGCACGTGTTCTTGGAGCGAAGCAGATGAAGAAGAGGATGAAGAGAGCGCGTGCCGGCCGAGCTATTGCGTTGCACGCGCTAGGCTTTGAAGCAGAGAAGCCGTTCACGATAATGATAATTTCTGTTCGCGACTAACGGAGTTTCTCCGAGCATTAACAGCCCCGCTGCTAAAGCTGGGCCTCGCCGGCTCAGCCAGAGTTCCTTCCTCAGCCCCTCCCTCTTTAAAATATATTTTTGCAATTTTTCATCTGTATATATTCGCGCACATATGCAAACACACGCACGAATATACATCAGTGTTGGTTGACCATCTCTCCCACGAAAAGAATTTCTGGCTGCTGCCAGTTCTGCGCAGTCCTGGCGTTCTTTTCTTTTTTTTTTTCCGCTCTACATTTCGTCTTCATTGAAAGGTGACCCACGCCGCTACTGGAAACGGAACCCACGACCCCGGAGTTCAGCAGTCGAATGGCAAAGCCACCGATTCGTGCGAAGGCTCATGAAGTAAGTGAGCACTTCTCGATTCCCCAGCGCGCTCTTTTCTTGCACCCGTATGGTGGCGAGTGAACTATATAGGGTGCCGACAAAATGCATAGCCAACGTAGTACGTTGTCCGGGCAGTCACGATAAAAACGAGAGAATGGAAGTAAATGTGGGACAAGTGAGTTATACCGAAGAAGAAGAAGCGTCTAACGTTTCTTTGTTTCTGCAGTGACCTGCAAGGGGGGTATTTCCGTACAAAATATATAAGAAACTGATCAACTATCGAACATTATTCACATCGCACAATACGCGAAACCACGCTCAATCCTGTCCCTTCTATAGAAGACAACGGCTGTCGAAATGCTGAATTGTGTATGTGGCAGCTCGCGCAGAACTGCACACAACTAAACAGGACACGATTGAGCGTGCGTACGGCATTCCCAAGAAGAGGTGAAGGACGCGTGGTCGGGAGAACGATGCCGCCGACAATGCCGACAAATTACCGCACCCGCCAAGCGAAAACAGCGAGGGGTCTGTGTCGCAACGACCGCGAGACGCGCGTCTCGTCTCTCCTCGCGGTATTTCGGACGAAGCATCGCGAACACTCTTCCGTTTTCCAACCGAAAAATGAATAAAGGAAGACCTTCATTCTCCTCTTTTGCTGATAGCTTAAATTTGCTTCGCTGGTTACGTAAACGTGCAAGCAGTAACAACGGATGTAACAGGTACGTCGTGCGTATGTTGTCGTCGTTGGTTGATGCGTTTAACATCTCAAAGAGACTTATACCCCTGTCACACGGGGCAACTTAAGTGCACTTTGAGGGAGTGCACTTCGCCGCTATAGATATATAGTGCCATTCGCACGCTGTCACACGGGAACGTTTAGTGACACTTACTGCAAAGCGCACTTTCCGGCGATTGCGTTAGCAAAACCCACTTCGCCGAGACGGAGTGTCTAGTCTCGATAGCAGTGGCTCGAAAATAAATAAGTTATTATCCGAAGCCGAGTTTACAGCATTTTTGAACTATCATTTTCGTTGTTAGGAATATTCTTACGCATTAAAACATACTTTAACACAAAAAACTACTCTGCTATTCTCGTTCTCGGGCTGTTTACAGCGACGACCGTCAGGGGCATGACCAGCGCACGCCCTGCAATGGCCGCAGCCGCCGCGTTTGCACATGAATATTATTTTAAGGGCTGGTTATAGCTGTAACACAGTATTACTTAAGAAGCATTGCCTGAAATGAATAAATATCTATTGTGCTACTTAAGTACCCATCACTATTAAAAAAATTTCCAAAGTGCACTTCCCTTTTCGTGTAGCAGCACGCTGCCAAAGTGCCATTCTGGGGGCGTAAGTGCACTCGCTCAAAATGACACTAAACTTGCCAATGTGACCGAGGTATTGAGATATGGAAGACGCCGTATTGGAGGGCCTCGGATAATTTCGACCACCAGGGGTTTCTTTAAGGTGCGCTGACATGGCGCAGAACGCGGGCCACTACCACTTCGCTTCCGTCGAAGTGCGACGGTCGCGAACGGGATCGAATCCACGTCTTTTGGTTCAGCAGTCGAGCACCTTAACCACTGATCTACAGCGGCGGCGTCATGTTGTCACACTTTTCCCTTACAGCGTCAATGGAGAACTGCTGTTATCTTTCCTGATCACATTTGTTGCGTTCGGCAGATTCTCAAGACTTTATTGACGTACGAACGACTAGCATGCATACGGTCTTCACAAAAGTTGTTTTGAAAGTGATCAGGTTCTGTCGTTGAATGCTCTCTGCATTCCCAGACTGGCGTTCGAGGTTGTGCTCGTGGTTGAACAAGGGAGGAGCGGGGACGAGGGAGTGGTACGAGAAGCAGGATATACGGTTTCACGTTGAACTCCTTGGTGCGTCATATAAAATGCCACCGATGTATATATATATATAGTGCGCCAGACGCAGAACAAAAAGAGTGGCACAGAAATGTATAGCGATGGCTGCCTGTTTCTGAGTCGCTCCTTCGTTACGTGTCAGATGCGTCACGCCAATGGCATTTCATATGAGAAGCCAGAAGCAGGGGCACGTGCGGTGGCTCGATCACGAACTTCATTCATTGACACCAGCTGTACGACATTGCACCACTGCGCCAGAGTTCTGTGAATGGAAGCGTTTTAAACGAACTTCATGTCAATCGAAGATGCGAGATGTACGGCGACTATATTCCTTTCTGAAAAGATTGCGCCTGGTGTGTGCATGCGTTGTGACTTTGCAGACGTTACCTTAATGAATAATGCATATCGGTACTTGAGGGCGGACGACCTAGACATGGTTGCGGGTGTTTGCCTTGGAAAGAGCGAGACGCGATAACGGTGTCCGTGTCCTGGTGGAGATGCCCTTTTCTCCGCCATATAGCACTAAGTGTTCTTCACTGTATATGGAACAGTTCAAATGATGCAATGTTACAGAGGCCTGTCACACGAGCGCAGTGGACATGTTACGAATCGTTCGATGCATTCTAGCTGTGAGCATCACGTTTAGAATGTCATTATACGTTTATTTTCTCGCTAAAATTATTCTCAACATTTAGAATCTGTAGCTCTTGCTGTCAATACTTCGACCACTTTAGTGTCCTCAAATGTAGAGGGTCCTATCAAGCATGTTCGCTTTGCTTCTACGGCCTCCTGGTGGTCTTTCACCAGTCCATCAACCAGGTTAATTGCATTTCCTCTTTCATAATTCAATACGAAGGTCCCTGCAGACCAGGGTAACAGGTATACTCTTGTACATTCGCGATAGATACTGCGCGACATATGGCAACAAAACGTGCTTCTCCAGGTTGCCGCGCTGTGTGCAGCGTGCTCAGTAGAAGGGAAAATGAACTGTCGCTATTCGCCCTCTTTCCAAGCGGTGACATTTGCCGGCCAGATGTATATACGTCTGGAAGTCTTTGGCAATAGTGCATTGATGCGTGGACTTGTTGGCATTGCATTGCGTATATCAACCAATATTGTCAAAATAAAATGGACATTGAGACGTGGATGACTAAAACAACTCCCTATTATGCGTCGGTTCAATTCTGAATGAACAGCGTTATATCGAACTCTGTCCCTGTGTCTGCTTTCTCGGTCTTCCAGGGAAGCGTTCGTGAACGGCGCCGCGACCTCTGGAGACTGCGTTCCGACGTCAGCCCTTGTATCTTTTTATATTTTTTTTCCCGCGAAGTTTCCTGGTTTGGCCGTTGCCGGAAATCGTTGCGCCGTTAGACATGCACGAGCTGACGGAGCAAATGGGTCTTAAAGGGGAATCCCCCTCCCTCCCCTCACTGCGGCATGTTTCGAGTTTCTCCGGAGGGCGGGGGCTCGCATGCCTGCTCTTCGAAGAAACCCTGCAAACGACGATACTGAAAAGGGGGCACGCGTAATGTTCACGTCACGCGAATGTACCCGATGAACGCCTTTCAAGCAGTGCTTCTTCGGTCATCGACGGATGGCCCGCTGGGAACTGTTTTGGTGCAAGTGCATGCGACCGGAATGGCCAGGTACAGGAAGGGCAATGTCCGACGCAGCCTGGTGGCGACAGGACAGAGACGATGGAATACTTGAAATGTATGGGCTCCTTTTACAAAGGTACATTTAGGAGTTCTATGCGATGTTCTGTTCGTAATCACCTCGTCCGGAAAGGTTTTGCCTCCGCAGCTTGTCTAGCACATGACTGGTTACAAATTTCCTGTGGACGTGGCAAATACATGTCCACAGGTAGTGCAGTCCATCGAATAAGCGCGGTTACAAATCTAGAATCTATCTCTACCAGTATATAGACCCTTTCCGACGCACTCCTACAAGTGCTGGCCTGTTTGGTCACATGGTAACACGTCGATTGCTTGCCTTAGCCAACCTCCCTGCCCCAGTGCGGCGGAGGTGATGATGTCACTTGATATGAGCTTGATATCACTCCTTCTCACCCTCACATTCCTCCTCCTCGTCCTTACTTCCCTTTCCCACTCCTTGCTATACTACACTATACAAGGCTATGCTATGTCTCACTTCGCTTTTCACAGCTGCGCCGAGTTTTGAGCGTTCGTCGGCCACGGTTGGAACTCGAGCTTAAAACAGCTCCTATGCTAAAGAATCACCATTCACCCGTTTTGCATCCCGATCGAAGGTACGAGGCGATCCATACCTATTTGTCAGAAAGAATTTTTTTCCATTTGATGAAGAAATCGTTCTTGTCGGCCATTCTAACTCAGGACCAAGACCTCTCCGGGGTGGTCGCTCTATACCATCTGACATATTCATGAGGCTAGCAGATCGTTGATTATTTGGCAACTTAAAGCGCGCGCGCGCGCGCGCACACACACACACACACACACACACACACACACACACACACACACACACACACACACACACACCCACACACACACACACACACCACACACACACACCACACACACACACACACACACACACACACACACACACACACACACACACACACACACACCACACACACACACACACACACACACACACTAGAACGATATCTCCTTCCCTTACTGGCTTTTGAATGAAAACCTAGGAAGATACTGAAGCACAAGTTTAATTCTGAGATTTCAGCATGACTTCCAGCCTGAAATAATGCCTGAGCATTCAGAAATGTTCTCACCTTCTAGTTCCACTTGTACTTTCACGCCATCACCTTGCGGCGACGGTAGCACGCACGCAATTCAGCTTGTGTCGTTTGCGCCTAATTTGGTGTCATACATAAAAAAAAGTTTGCTTTGTTTCGAGATTGCTTTTTGACTGAGCGCTTAGCCGAGGCTATAGGCCTGTTTTAGCTGGAGAAACAAAAGTTTGACCTCGAAACGGCAGCCAGTTCTGCCTCCAACCTTTCCCGAGCCGTTCAGTTCTTTCTCAGGCCCTTGAAGGCGCAAGACGTACTTAGCGTCACCGCGGAAAAGACCCTCGCTTAAACCGACAACAATTTGCGAGCCGTGAGCCATTAAGTAATTCTCACCGAGGAAATGCTCCCGCGTCCAACTCCCTGTCTCTTGAACGAGAGAGAAGACGCTTGTACAACTGTACGTGCAAACAACGATGACCATCCTGCGCCACTCAGAAAAATCTTATATCGTTCCTTGCACTGGGGAAATTGTCAGCGCCTCCAGAAATTGCGCTTTTCGTCGTGTTGTTGAAATGAATCTTACTGAGCTACATGAACCATTATTAGGTAATGGTGGCTGCCTCGAACATTCCACTCGAACATTCCACTGGAATGGCCATCCGTCAGGAACTCTTCGGAGTTGCACATCAGGGGAGTGTTCGCGCGTCTTCAAAAGAAGAAAAAGAATATTCTGCCCGTACCTACTTATACCTTGTTAGCGATAACGGTATTTAATGAAGCATGGTTAGGATTGCTCGCAATGCACGCAGAAAGGCAGTTACAGTTCCAAAGAGTCGTGAGTACGAATGAATTAGCGTATATACGTTGCTACCACACATTGTATATGGACCTAGTAGTGTTGATTCGTGTACGCGTGGAGAAATGTGTCAAGGGGCGCGAAAAGACCACTTTTGTCGGAACACTCCACTAGTGTGATAAATATGCTTTGTTTTCGGCCAAGGAAATGCTCCAGTGTAGCCCATGAAAGAGAGAGAGAAGAGGGAGAAAGGAAAGACAGGGAGGTTAACCAGAAGCAGTCTCCGGTTTGCTACCCTGCACGTGGGAAGGGGTAAGGGGATGAAGCGTAATCACATAACTGTGCTCCTCGCAACTGACTGGCCCAATACCGCTAAAGATGACCCTTCGTGCAACATTGTGGTGAGCACATTAAGCCCGTTACACAAGCGCTTAATGTGCTTAATGTGGAACATATGTGAAGCTTTAGCTGCGCGTGTCTTCTAATACGTGCGTGGTATCTGTCTGCAGATACAAAGTCAAATGTTGAAACCTATATCGAGTGAAATGTTATCGAAGTGGTTAATTAAATTAAACGCCTTGCAACCAAACATGATTATAACGATTGTACATCTATACTGTGCATTGTGTGCAGGTTATGCTGTAATGCAAGTTCACGTGAATGAACACTACGGGCGCGACGTCAACACAATGACATCACGACGACTAAGGCGGCGGCTAATGTTTGCCGAGGAAAGAATAGCGAAGAGGACTTGTATGTAGAAAGTGAAACGCGAAGAACTGTGAATAAATTGTTCGCACGGCATACGTATATGGGCTTAAATTAAGGACCACGGTATGGAGGCGAGTGCTTTTCAATGTGGGCGAATTCCACGTATCCAGAGTTACACGACATGCGATCACGCGAAGTTCTTCAGCTGCATCTGATCTCGCAACATGGATGCGTACCACCCAGCTGACGCCGTCGTGAGCAGATTGGGCATACGCGAGCGCTGAAGCCCATGCGAGTTCTAACGTACACCACAAGTACAGTCTGCAATTATACAAAATACGAACATCGTCTGCCACGGTGGAAGCACATATAGGTACATCGACAAAGATTTAGCTGTATCGACGACAGTACGGGATTCAGACGACAGAGCTGGAGAAACCGTATACATACGCCCATTTCCTGGTGTGGCCGTGCTTGTAACGAGATAGTAGGTTCGGAAGCAAGGCACGACACAGCAATCGAGACAATGCAGTCGGACGCACCGAATGGCTGGTTGTACGTTCGTACAGCTACACCGAACCTCGACTGCTACGAGTCGGGCGTTCCTCGTGTTCCGCTTAACGACCGTTCCACGCGCTCACACAGTCTAAGTGTTATCGTAAGCAGTGTCCCGATTCGCGTGCCCTTTCTGCCCGATATCTGCGACTAATAGGTGCCTCTACAGAATCCTAACCAACCAAGGCTGAAGCAAGTTCCGCGCCACTACACTGATGATGTGGGGCGTGGGGCGAAAGGGTCCCCAGCAGAATGGCCGTCATCTCAAGGCGCCTGGTAACCGCGAAGTTAAGGGTTGGGCTCTTCTTTTTCTTTTGTTTGTCTTTGCCTTTCGGATCCACAACCTTTTATGAGTCGCAGTCGCCAACTCCTATGTCAAACATGGCGACTCCGAGGAAGCGTGATGCTGACTGCCAAAGCGGCGACGTTGGGGGAGGCAGTGCTAAGCTGATGTGAAAACAAAACTGTGCAGCCTTTGTGTGTGTTGCAGAAGCCACGCTGCGCTGCACTGGCCGACTCGCAGAACAAAAGTTCTGCAATGTTTAGTTTAGATGGCGCTTACTTTCCCTTCAAAACGCACGCTCTGTGCTCGTCCTGAACCATCGTCGAAGAACAGGCTGTTCTAAGAAGCAGCCTCGACGTACATGCCTCCTGTCTATGCAGCCGTGCGTGATCGTGCCGTGCACGATAGAAGAGCACAGCGCTGGGTCCTTGTATTCCAAGCTGCAACTTCAGCCACGCTGCACCATATTAATGAAGAGGTGGCTAGGAGGGGCTGTTCTGCGGTATAGGGGAACCGGTTCCTGCGTCGGGCACCGCCGAAGACTCGCCCAGCAGACGGTGCATCATCGGCCGCGGTCCCAGACGGGGTGTCGTCCTCGCCTTTTTTCTTCCTCGCTGCTTGTCTGCTTCCTAATCACTCCTTGACCGACTCGGCTTCGGCAGGCGAGGCGCCAGTTGCTGTTGCTGCCCTCCGTCGCTCATTCCTCATATTTTCTGCCGGCTGGCTACCACGTGTTGAGTGCGAGGGGAAGGGATGGAAAGGGCGTGACAACCTGGAGCCGCCGCCAACATCTGCGTCTCCGAATATGAGTTTGTTTATTTGCCGGCACCTTCGAAGCAGACTCGGAAACACAGCAGCAAGACACGAAACAAAGAGGAGACAAAATGCGGTCCATTCCTGCCGGCACTTTTTCCCAGGGGCGACCAGTGCATGCAACTATAGCCAATACCGGGCGCACATCTGTCGCACGCAACTTTTTCGATGCCTCTGTTGTTTTCTACGCTTATCTTGGGCAACACGGCTGGTTCAGCCTGTGAAGAACTGCCAGTGAAGCAAGTGCTGGCAGTTCTTGCATCACCTTCTCCTCGCTAAGTCGACAAGCATGCAAACGAGTAGGTAGGTTTGTGTGTGTGTGTGTGTGTGTGTGTGTGTGTGTGTGTGTGTGTGTGTGTGTGTGTGTGTGTGTGTGTGTGCGTGTGCGTGCGCGTATGTGGGTGCTTGTGCGTGTAGCGTGTGCGTATGTGTGTGCGTGTGTGCGCGTGTGTGTGTGTGCGTGCTGACTAATATATATCGACCGATTAGTACCCCTCGCCATCTCGCAGGCCGATCGATTTCAACGTGAAACAGCCACAGCTTATTTATCCGGGGTTCCAACATTAAGCTTAATGTCAACAAGCATGACTTTTTTACAGACACCAACACCTTCGTAGACGCAATACTTCGTTTTGTCTCTCTCTCTCTTGCTTTCTTGCATGCTGGAATGCGGCCGCCTGGGCAACAACCTACAGCCGAAACCGTGCGTGTCGAGGAAAGAAAGTCATTCTTCCAGAGGTGTCCAGATTCATCGACAGGACTGTTCAGGAACGTAGCGGTCTCTTTTGTGCCTTCTTCGTGCCGCGCCCAGCCCTTCTTCGAGGCGCACGCGAGGACGTCGAATATCGCGGTCACCAGTCGCCGTACAAACGAAAAGGCCGTGCTGCTGAGCATCTGCAACCACAGCAGATCACGCCGCCTATATACTGAGTTTGTCATCTGCGTTCTTCGCAGAAAAGTAGCGAGCGCGCTGTTTTCAAGAAAGGAAACGAAGGCAAGTCTGTATGATGATCATCAGCGTTGTGTTACACAAAGACGCCCCAAATACGCCCTTTTTTATTTAGAGTGCAAAAGATATGGCATGGAATTGGAAGTGCCTTTATTCGCAAGGGGTACAACGTGCGTGAGCTGGTGGCATTGGCGTAGACAGGGGGGAGGGGGATTGGGGGGTTCAATTCTCCGAAATTTTTCTGGTTCGTATAAAAACGCACGCACGAACGTACAAAAATTATGGTTAGATACCGTACAAATTAATTATCGTTGATTTTCCTAAGTGAATATACGTGAGGTCAAAAAGAGCATGCGTTTGAGAAAGAAATTGTAGGTCGTATTTTTTTTTCCGTAACAGTTATTCTGTAACGCTATATCATAATATATCCCCTGACCGCGGATGATTATATAGTGGCACAAAACATCTTATAGTGACGTCTTAGCTGTCGATTGGCATCTGAAAATCTGAAAAAAAAAAACACCTAAGCGCGTTGTATCTCATACTGAGGGCGATAACACGTGGACACGTATAGAATCATTTCGCAGTTTTTGCAGATAAGAATACCACGTTTCCTTTGCCTAGAGACTTAAATACACTATTAACAGTGCATTGCGGCAGTAGCAGGCCAACCATTTTTTTTCGGGGGGAGGGGGGGGGGTATGTGTGTGTGTATATATACACATGCAAAACTGAAAAACTTCAGGGGGGGGGGGCGAAGAGCCTCAGAAGCTTCACACTCGGAACTCGCAAGGAATTCTTTTTCCGTGCATGTGCGTATAACAAGAAATTAAAAATGAAGATCTCAATGCCATCTACGATACTCAGCTCTCTTGCTTAGTCTGCGCTATATTTTATCCCATCGAGCATTTATACTTCCTGGAAAAATCCCCATGTGTTCTTTTTTTTTTCATGTATGTTAAAACTTTGTATTACGCTTCAATTGGACGTTTATGTATGTGTAAGGGTTTGAGGGAGTCGGCGCTCTGTCAGGCTATCTGAGCCTTTATGCCGATTCCCGAGGCAACTATGTATACTGGTTTCATAAAATAGAATATGAAATGTACTAAGTTATAGTACCTATACGTTCTACATTACAGCTCTGTCCAAATAACTGCCCCGCCTGACACACATCGTTCGAACTTAGACAACACAACAGCGATAAACAGACACACGTCGAGCGTAGTGTCAGATAAACCGTTGTAACTTTTAAACCGTTTTAAACCAAAGATTGCAAATGGATCGAAGGGCCCATTTTATTGTTAGACAGAACCGTACTAAGCTAAATAATGCACAGATAATGTTATTTGTAGTGTTTTTTTTAATTAGAATATAGTAATTCTGCAATAAAGGGAAGCCTAATTAACTTGGACGAGAAAACAACTCAGCGTTGGTGGAACCCAAACTCACAGCGTTCGCACCCGTCTACAGCCACACTAAACACATCAGCAATCTTTTTTTTTTTCTTTATTCCACATGCAAGCTTCATGCACGCGTGTTTTCTGATTTAAAAATAGGCTGACGTTGCCACTACGCATGGATACGTTCCCACTGGTTCGCAGAAAACCGCGTTTAAAAGTGCCTCGAACATTTTGAGAAATGTAGCGCGGCCGCTGTAACCGTACGTTTTCGCAACGCGGTGCTCGCGTGCTTCCCCGACCGACCTCGCGGCCAAGCGTGCGCCGCTATTAAAAAGACGTAAGTACACTTATTACGGGGCTCTTCATAAAGAAACAGCGTTGAGCGCCCCGCGAGGTCAAGTGGTGCTTGTTTCCTCCCGTGCCGCGCTCCGGAACTTGTATCGTTTTCCTCGCGGCATTCCTGGTGCATTCGTATTCGTTACGGCGCCGTGTATGGTGGCCCTTTGCCACTGTGGTCGAGTGTATCGTTAGCGCTGCCGTTCAATTTTGCTCTCACTTGCCCTGTGCCAGGTACAAAAAAGAAAGAAAGAAAGAAAGAAAGAAAGAAAGAAAGAAAGAAAGAAAGAAAGAAGAAAGAAAGAAAGAAAGAAAGAAAGGAAGAAAGAAAGAGAAAGAAAGAAGAAAGAAAGAAAGAAAGAAAGAAAGAAAGAAAGAAAGAAAGAAAGAAAGAAAGAAAGAAAGAAAGAAAGAAAGAAAGAAAGAAAGAAAGAAAGAAAGAAAGAAAGAGATGCATTCTTTGCTGAGGGTACTACCCAATGTGGCCTACATGCTAACCTTATTTTACTGTTTTCGTTTTCTTGTGTATTTGTTCCATTCTCAACTAGGACTAACATCTCCAGGATTTCATTAAAGCATCTCTCTCTCTCCTCTCTCTCTCTCACACACACACACATTCTCACCCGTCCCTCGCCTAAGCCCTGTATACGGCAGGCTGCACCGCGTCCCGTTTCGTTCTCAGTACGAAGAAAATCATCGACCTTCACGTAGCTACACGATCCGCGCTCATCGCTTCACCTTCACCACGCTATACAGTCTTATCTTCGTTCTAAATCAAAACCCATTGCCACGGCCGCCACTGCAAGCGCAAAACACATCGAGGCTACCCACCGATGAGAACGGCGCCTGCCGTCCCTCCGCCATCCGTGCAGGTATGCCTTTAATCGACGAAGCCACGTGCTCTCAGCTTCAATGCGCAGAGCAGGGTATAGGGCCCTTCCCCGAGCCATTCCTCAAGTAAAACACCGACCCGCCTTATTAAAGACACCTGATGGCGCTGCACTGCACTGGTGGGCCAACGCAGCAAAACAGGTTCTGCAGTGGCTCTGGCGGTTGCACCGGAGGATCGCGGTGCTCAAGCTTGTACGCGGGCAGCATCGACGATTCGCGATGCAGTGGCGCTCCCGCTGTGCTGCGTGAGTTGCGAGCAATCAGCGGGTACGAGGAAGCTAAATATAACCGCTGCCTGCCTAAGTGGTGGGCTGTGGCGGTCGCGCAACCGGCCCTGATCTTGACCGGGTCAGCAACGACGCCGATGTGAGTGCAAAGCCCGCGTATACTGGATCGACCACAGAGAAAACATTACGGCGCAGACTAGAACACGGACACACAATGGAGTAATAATTGCTAGGTACACTCGACTGTGGCGCAAGATACATTTCGTGAAAAAGGGGCGTAGAGAAGGGCAGAAAGTCGGCGCTTCACTTTCCTCTCTTCTCTACGCCCCTTTTTCACGAAATGTATATTGCGCCACAGTCCAGTGTACCTAAGCAATGTAAGCACCAACTCGCCCCAAAAGAAGTCCGTCTTTATTTTTATAATAATTGTTCGGAATTTGCGTTCCAAAAC
The DNA here is from genome assembly GCF_013339695.2 of Rhipicephalus sanguineus. Taxonomy (NCBI): domain Eukaryota; kingdom Metazoa; phylum Arthropoda; class Arachnida; order Ixodida; family Ixodidae; genus Rhipicephalus; species Rhipicephalus sanguineus. Next base: position 84,535,727 of record NC_051181.1, on the reverse strand, counting down.
CATGATATGATTACGAGAGACGCAGCAGTGGAGGGCTCCGGAAATTTCGACCACCTGGGGTTCTTTAACGCGCACCTAAAGCTAAATACACGGACCTCTAGCATTTTGCCTCCATCGAAATGCGGCCGCCGCGGCCGGGATTCGAACCCGCTACAATGGATAAGTAACTTGGTTATCTCGGCTACACTACGGTTTCTTGGAGTATCATGCGCAGGTGATTGAACATTGTGAGGATGCATTTGTGGTGAGCGTCGGAGCTCGCAAGCCCAAGTTGTGTTTACATCTCACGCCTCCGCACCCGCACGTAACACAAGCTCTGCACCGTGAACCTTACTTTGTGTATCATTTCTTACACTGTGCTTTTGTGTATGCGTAAGACAATCTCTAGGTGTACGCTTTCCCTCTCCTCTCTTTCTTTCCCCCTCTCGCGGTGGCGGCCCGCGCTCGCGTGCCGCGCAGCTCGGCAGACGGAGAATAAACAACTATACCGCACGGACGTCTCGTCTCGCAGTCAGTCCATCCGCAGCAGTGCTCTCTACACATTCACACATTGAACGCGTGTCTCGAAACGCACTCGAAAAGCGTTTCTCTTGATGTAGAACGAACCAGTTGGAAGTCGGCACCCGTCCTGTTCATTGCGTTCCTTCGTGTCCGTGTTTTAGTTGGCGCCGTAAAGTTTTCTTGAAATGTGAATATTCACTAACCAGCTGAAACCAAGATCCTGCCTGGACCACAGAATTTCACCTCGTAGCTGTTTTAATCGTGGTGCTGTAGATCGCAGTATTCAGAATGATAGGGTTATCTCAAGGTTTAATCAGCACTGTAATGTCTAATATGCATCCTGGGCTGCGTTTGATGCCTCAAAATGCTCACTTAAGCGCAGGAAGTACGACACAAAACCAATACATAGTTTCGGTATTGATATGCTGGGGTGAAGTATATCAGATGCCAGCAGTTCGACAAGCCGAACGCTAATTAATTAACTATTCTGAAAAATTACGACAATCCTACACCGAATGGCCTCAAGCAAAGAAAAGCAATTTGTTCTTTTTTTTATGTGCAATTGTGTTCGGGCTTGACAGGGCTGAATAAACGTGGGACAGTCACTATGGTGTACAGTCACTTGATAACCAAATTGTTCTATTGTGCAACAAGATTCCTTTGAATACGCTAGGGAGGCTACAAACATTAGACAATTTAGGAAGCGAATTATGAATGTAATAAATTGACACAATTCTAGGATGCATCTGTTGAAAGTATTTAATGTATGTAATATATTTAATGTATTCAATTGTTTTTCACATTACACTTAAATTTCTATGTATTTCAATGTATGTTAAATCGGTGCTGATCATAGTGCATTTTGTATTTATCGCTGAGGAGCAGCTTTGTTTGCATCTTTATCTTTGTCCAATTGCTTTAGTATTCCTCGTTTATTTATTTGTCTGTATATATATTGTTGTACATTCTATACGTTGTCTTGCTGTACCTGCCCGAGGTGCCTCACGAAGAGTGGGCCAAGTGAGGAGACACACTCTCCTTTTGCCCCCTTCGTGGGCATTTTGTGAAAATGCCCAAATAAAATGAAATGAAAATGAAATGAAAGGGGCCAACGTATTGACACTACACAATCTCTGGCCTTGCCTTTAGACTTCGGCACCACATTGTCACTTAATGTGAATTAATATTCAGTCAAGGACCGGTCTTATAACATGAGCCTTACAATTTGCTCTCGCATCCAATATTTAGTTGCCGAGCGAGCTTTTTAGATGACCCTGCCTAGCTAGAAGCCACCTCGCATCACGATATTCGTATTGGTGCCTTTAATAATAATTTTTGTTGGAGTTCTACGTCCCAAAACCACGATATGCTTATGAGGGACGCCGTAGTGGAGGACTCCGGAAATTTCGACCACCTGCGTTTCTTTAACGTGCATGTAAATCTAAACACACGGGCCTCTGGCATCTTCTCCTCCATCGAAAATGTGGCCGCCGCGGCATAGATACGACTGGTGCGTTGAAAAAAAAAAGTATTGCAGCTCGACACCAGTGTTGGATTGATTTTGAAGCGAACCTTTATTCAAGCAGTGTAAATGGAATCCTGTGCAACGGCGGTATACCTACAACTGTGTATAACTTTCGTCCTATATTCAGTGCGCATCCTCCTGAAATCTTTTTTACGCTCTGCACACTGCTCACGAGCTATGCCGGAATACAAACACCAGGTTTAGCGGATGTTTTCAGCGTTATGTGTCTATTCAGCGATATTAAGAGGACGAAGGCGATGTACAATGTTTGTCAGAGGAAGAGCCTCCTCATTAGGTCATTGTCACCGCGGGATGTCTGTTCTGCTGTCGAAAAAATCTCAATTGAATCAGGGAGGTTTTGATTTCAAATTTCTAAATTAGCATTATTAATTTATTCTAACTGTTATATAATTCACTAGTCATACAGTTCATATGTGACCACTTTTACCTATAAATTATTCGTTTCTTGGCCAATGCCCCAGTGTGGCTGTGAGCCATTCATAAAGGCAATCATCATCATCATACGCGATGATACGACGCATACGGCACAGACGCAGTAAATTTCCACACCTTCTCCCCACTCCCTCTTGATTCCAGAGCAGAGCTCTCTCAGCTGCGTAGCCGCTGTCAGTTGCAGAAGGGAGTGGAAGGTTGGCCGTAGCTGCCTTGCCTCATATCGGGGTTGTTCACATTTCTCAAGTATGGAGACGACTCCTTTTCTTAAAGCAAAACAACTCGATATTTATATACAGGGTATATATACAAGGTTACATGGCAGCTAGTACATTGGAACTTTCGCAATAAAACTCGGCAGAGCCGACAAGTGCATAGCACCGCTCCTGCGACAAGAACCCCCGTGAGGAGCCGGGAGCCTGGTTTTAACCCCAACATTGCTCCTCCCAGTTTTCCCCACGGCAAATCAAAATCTCTCAGACCGCTTATTGGGTCAACTGTAAATTGGTCTGCCGGAGGCCTCCACCCCCTCTCTCTCTCTGAAGCCTTTTGAGCCACCAGCCTGAGAGAGAGACGTGGAAGACGCCCGGCAACCGACATTCTCCGAAGTGCACTAAAAAAAAAAACATACACGATGGTGGCGTCGTTCAACTACCCTGACCGTGTTCATACACTGTGCGGCCGGTTAACTAGCGGAGCCATGCCGTCCCTCCTCGGAAACATCTCGCATCCGTTGACAGGCTTTTAACCGACACTGCGAGATTTATCTGTGCCACGTGCACCGTCCTCGGCGACATCTCGTCTCTGTCGACAGGCGCCCACGGATCCTATGCGAGATTTACGGTGTCACAGTCTTAGCTTTCTTCGCACCGCTTCGCGGACCCCCCGCGGGCTGCAGGCCGCTGCGTTGGTCGTTAAACCGACGGTCAATAGGGCGCGTCTTTTTGTCCGAACGGTTATGGGCAGCTGGCAAGTGTTCTTTTGTCCCCGCGCGTCCTACACTCGAACCGAGCGTCGCTGCGCTTCGACCCTGGACTCCGAGGATGCCTTCTTGGAAGCCGCCTTCTGGGGAAAAGACACCACTATCCCCCCCGTTCTCGACACGCCGGACCTTACACGCCCTTCCTAAGATTCACGTACGCGCTCCAATGTAGCTACGTGAATAACACAAAAAAAAAGGGACGGCGCTAACACGTCACCCGAGCCCGCGGCCGCGCTTCGCGGTTCTCTGAACGCCGGAGCCGTTTCCGCGAGACACACAACATTTCCTCGGCTGCTCCCCCTAAGCAGTGCTGAACGGACGCCATCATCACGAAACAAACAAACCAAAAATAACCCGAGGTCACTGAATACCCAAGTGAAATCAATAACACAAGCAAATCACACAACAAGAAAACTTGCGAATGCTTGGAAAGTCACAGAACAAAAAAAAATACACTTCACTGAAACACACACTTCAACACATAGTGCTGATCAAATGTCTCAGAGTTCTCGCACGTCACTCTTAATTACACGAGTGTCCACTACGTGCCTAGTCCTCTCGCGTCTTATCAGCCCCCGAAGCACCGCTGCCATATCCCCAGCGCCCCTTAGGTGCCCTTGACAGTGTGTTCGCGTCAGGGATGATAGTGGGCGGTGGCCAGAGGCCACGGTCATCTATGCGTTCGAAGAGCCAGAGACTCGAACTCCCGGATCCCAGCTCAATGCAAAGGTCTCGCGGGCTTCCGTTGGAGAAAACCCGCGACGCTCAAA
>NC_051181.1:84400973-84531396 GCF_013339695.2 Rhipicephalus sanguineus | reverse complement strand
TTCCTTTTCTAAAGCAAAACAACTCGAATTTATATACAGGGTATATATACAAGGTTACATGGCAGCTATGTACATTGGAACTTTCGCAATAAACTCGGCAGAGCCGACAAGTGCATAGCACCGCTCCTGCGACAAGAACCCCGTGAGGAGCCGGGAGCCTGGTTTTAACCCCAACATTGCTCCTCCCAGTTTTCCCACGGCAAATCAAAATCTCTCAGACCGCTTATTGGGTCAACTGTAATTGGTCTGCCGGAGGCCTCCACCCCTCTCTCTCTGAAGCCTTTTGAGCCACCAGCCTGAGAGAGAGACGTGGAAGACGCCCGGCAAACCGACATTCTCCGAAGTGCACTAAAAAAAAACATACACGATGGTGGCGTCGTTCAAATACCCTGACCGTTTCATACACTGTGCGGCCGGTTAACTAGCGGAGCCATGCCGTCCCTCCTCGGAAACATCTCGCATCCGTTGACAGGCTTTTAACCGACACTGCGAGATTTATCTGTGCCACGTGCACCGTCCTCGGCGACATCTCGTCTCTGTCGACAGGCGCCCACGGATCCTATGCGAGATTTACGGTGTCACAGTCTTAGCTTTCTTCGCACCGCTTCGCGGACCCCCCGCGGGCTGCAGGCCGCTGCGTTGGTCGTTAAACCGACGGTCAATAGGGCGCGTTTTGTCCGAACGGTTATGGGCAGCTGGCAAGTGTTCTTTTGTCCCCGCGCGTCCTACACTCGAACCGAGCGTCGCTGCGCTTCGACCCTGGACTCCGAGGATGCCTTCTTGGAAGCCGCCTTCTGGGGAAAAGACACCACTATCCCCCCCGTTCTCGACACGCCGGACCTTACACGCCCTTCCTAAGATTCACGTACGCGCTCAATGTAGCTACGTGAATAACACAAAAAAAAAGGGACGGCGCTAACACGTCACCCGAGCCCGCGGCCGCGCTTCGCGGTTCTCTGAACGCCGGAGCCGTTTCCGCGAGACACACAACATTTCCTCGGCTGCTCCCCCTAAGCAGTGCTGAACGGACGCCATCATCACGAAACAAACAAACAAAAATACCCGAGGTCACTGAATACCCAAGTGAAATCAATAACACAAGCAAATCACACAACAAGAAAACTTGCGAATGCTTGGAAAGTCACAGAACAAAAAAAAATACACTTCACTGAAACACACACTTCAACACATAGTGCTGATCAAATGTCTCAGAGTTCTCGCACGTCACTCTTAATTACACGAGTGTCCACTACGTGCCTAGTCCTCTCGCGTCTTATCAGCCCCCGAAGCACCGCTGCCATATCCCCAGCGCCCCTTAGGTGCCCTTGACAGTGTGTTCGCGTCAGGGATGATAGTGGGCGGTGGCCAGAGGCCACGGTCATCTATGCGTCGAAGAGCCAGAGACTGAACTCCCGGATCCCAGCTCAATGCAAAGGTCTCGCGGGCTTCCGTTGGAGAAAACCCGCGACGCTCAAACGCGACCGACGCCTCAGCACCGTTCTCCGCGCGTTGCGACAGGCAGGCCTCAGTGGCGGCTGCGAACACGTTTCTGAAGAGCCAATATGGCTTTTCAAGATCTGACCTTATCAATGACGCTGTCTCACACAGTGCGGTTCCGTGCCGTCGAGACACCCCCTCAGCCCCTGCGGTACCCGGAATTCGGTTCGGAACTCGCCCTCCCGTTAGTTCAGTGGGCGGCCTAGCTACTTCCGCGTAATTTTGCCCGTAGCTTAGGTAGTGTCCACACAAACCTAGTACGTCCCGGGGCTCCGTTTCTGCGGCCGGCGAACTCAACCCTTTGCTCACCGCACGTTTCTCGGGGTCAGGTGCATGACAACTGGAACCTACAACGCGCCCCAAGTCGCGTACTGACGGACGCGTCACACTGCACTCCCCCAACTTGAGAAGCTGGTCTGCTTGTCCTGTCGTCTCCCCTTTGAAGTACCTGCTTTTTCGGGTAAAACCCGCCCGCACAACATCTTCGCGCTGTCTCCCTGAGATCCCGTTGGTTCCACCGCCGAGCGGGCCCCCGTTCCTCCCAAAAACCTCGCTGGCTCGGCTGCGCTTCCGTTTTCCGACCTGAACGGACATATTATAAGATGGGGATGACGCCGCGGAATGCGCTGTTGCCGGCATCGGCGCGCATGCTACCTCGCTAGCCGCACCTCCCTCCTCGGAGAATACGCCTTTTAATTCACTTCTCGGGCAACGCGGGCGCAACTTACTCACTTGCACTAGATTTCGGGGCCCTGTTGGCACCCGCACAAAACACGAGCGCTCGCGGTGTCGCTCAACAATGCCGTCCTGTCCCGCACCGGTTATCTGCAGCGTTGAGCCGGCCTGTTCTCCTTCGCGGACTTCCTCCGATGCGCTTGTCTCTTTCTTGCCCGCCGCCTGTGTTTCCCCGGGCGACGCGCGGCTACCCTGAGGGCCCTCGTCGTCCCCGGTCCTCGCGACTGCCTGGGTGACTACCCCCTCCATTGTCGCGATTTCCCCCTGAGCTTTCAAGACAGGGCTCTCGACATCTAGCTTCCGTACTTTCCCTGTGGGCAACGGGCCGCTAACGGGCGCCAGCTGTGTGTCGTCTATTTGCTCTGCGCTTTTCGATGTCCTCTCTGAAGCGCACTCCTCCTTCAGCGATTTCCACGCTTTTTCTGACAGCAGGCAATCGGCTCGTGCTGTCAGCCGGTCAGTTAGCGCGCAAAGCACGGGGACCGTTCCCTTCACGTCAGCGCAAACGCCGCATCCACCGGACATCGCTAACGGAACCACCGCGAGCTTTGCCTGCACGGTTTCGCCAAAAGCAGATGTTAAGCTAATTGTTCCGTTTGGCTGCACCATCCCAGGTGGGATCGCGCTCTCCCGCAACACAGTAATCTCCGCTCCCGTGTCCAGGACTGCTCCGATACGCATATCCTTGCAGTCGAGTGACACGGGAATAAGCTCACTGCGTGCGGCCACCGGCTCTCCCACCAAAACGCGTGCCGCCAAGCTTTCGCTTTTAGCACCCGAAACCTCTGGCGTTTGTTGCTGTCGCATTGGGCAATTCCACTTCTGGTGCCCCGCAGCACCGCATGCGTAACAGCCCCTAAGCTTAGGCTTCGTCTCCGCGCCTGGACTTCTCGCACCGCCACGCGAACTTCGCTGTGTGTCCAGTTTGGAAACGCTCGCGCCCTGCGACTCCGACACCTTCTGCTTCGCCGCGCTGTTCATCCCCTGCGCTTCTTCGAACGTGCGCAGCGACGCGGCTAGCTCCGGCGCATTAACCCACTGCCTACCTTCTTGGAGTGTCACGTACCTCAGTGCCTCCTCTGACAGATTTCTCTTTAATTGGTCAGCGACCAACAACTCTACTAACCGTTCGAACGTCGAGACACCCCTCGCGTCAAGGTAAAAGTGCAGGTAGCTCTCAAGGCGCGTTGCAAATGGTCTCCAGCCTTCGTTTGCCCGCTTTCCTGACCCCAAGAACCTTTTGAGGTATTCACCTGCCGACAGTTTAAGTTCGTCAAGAACTGTCTGCTTGACTTTCTGATAGCTTCTGTGCTCTGCCGGGCTAAGTCGTGTGGACAAAAACTGAACTTTTTCCGCCACTAACGGGAAAACAAGTTGTCCCCAAAACTCCCTCGGCACCTCGTAAGCTTCTAGGCGCTCTCGACCGACTCAAACCACACCGGTGCTTCAGCCTCGGTTGGAAATTTAGGAAGCACTCCAGTGAGCACCTTTGAATAGCGTCTCAGCTCACCACATCGATCCTGCCTGCCGGACGCGAGCTCGCTGTCTCGAGCGCTACCGCTGATGACTTGCGATAGTTTCTCCATCTCAGCTCGCAACTCCTCCAGCCTGCGCTCTGGCGTGAGTTCTCCAAAACGCTCATTTCTCTGGCTCTCCGGCGCGACAACCACTTGTGGGTTTCCTTGGACACCCTCGTCCTCCGACCCTGACCCACGCCTCATCGCTGGCGAACGCCTGTCGGGGTTCAAGTGAGCGAACCTCGTGTCCATAACCCACAAAAAAACCAGGCAGCGGTACCACTGAGGTGAAAAAACGCCAGAGGACTCACCACTTGTGAAGGCGCCGCTCGCTGTTGTCACGCCTTGCCCGTCGCCAGACCCTGCCTTCGCCTCAGGTGTCGCCGGACCGCCTGCTTGGGTCGATGGTTACCGGACCGCCGCCTCCTTTGGTTCGGTGGCTTGCTTCCTCGTTGCTTCAGCCTGACGCTTAACGTCTTGGCCTTCTTCCTGCGTCTCCTCCGCAGCACGACGATCTCCTTGGTACGCAGAGCGTCCCTTGTCGTCGTTGTCTCGATCCTGTCGACTGCGCCAGTAAATTTCCACACCTTCTCCCCACTCCCTCTTGATTCCAGAGCAGAGCTCTCTCAGCTGCGTAGCCGCTGTCAGTTGCAGAAGGGAGTGGAAGGTTGGCCGTAGCTGCCTTGCCTCATATCGGGGTTGTTCACATTTCTCAAGTATGGAGACGACTCCTTTTCTTAAAGCAAAACAACTCGATATTTATATACAGGGTATATATACAAGGTTACATGGCAGCTATGTACATTGGAACTTTCGCAATAAAACTCGGCAGAGCCGACAAGTGCATAGCACCGCTCCTGCGACAAGAACCCCCGTGAGGAGCCGGGAGCCTGGTTTTAACCCCAACATTGCTCCTCCCAGTTTTCCCCACGGCAAATCAAAATCTCTCAGACCGCTTATTGGGTCAACTGTAAATTGGTCTGCCGGAGGCCTCCACCCCCTCTCTCTCTCTGAAGCCTTTTGAGCCACCAGCCTGAGAGAGAGACGTGGAAGACGCCCGGCAACCGACATTCTCCGAAGTGCACTAAAAAAAAAAACATACACGATGGTGGCGTCGTTCAACTACCCTGACCGTGTTCATACACTGTGCGGCCGGTTAACTAGCGGAGCCATTGCCGTCCCTCCTCGGAAACATCTCGCATCCGTTGACAGGCTTTTAACCGGACACTGCGAGATTTATCTGTGCCACGTGCACCGTCCTCGGCGACATCTCGTCTCTGTCGACAGGCGCCCACGGATCCTATGCGAGATTTACGGTGTCACAGTCTTAGCTTTCTTCGCACCGCTTCGCGGACCCCCCGCGGGCTGCAGGCCGCTGCGTTGGTCGTTAAACCGACGGTCAATAGGGCGCGTCTTTTTGTCCGAACGGTTATGGGCAGCTGGCAAGTGTTCTTTTGTCCCCGCGCGTCCTACACTCGAACCGAGCGTCGCTGCGCTTCGACCCTGGACTCCGAGGATGCCTTCTTGGAAGCCGCCTTCTGGGGAAAAGACACCACTATCCCCCCCGTTCTCGACACGCCGGACCTTACAGACGCCCAATACTACATATCGAATAGTCAAACAAAGGAAAAAACATGGTTGATCCCTCCGTCATAGGAATCGGTATAACACGAAAGTGAAGCGTGTCTTCACAGAAGTAGTGCTTATTGTGTAGTGATATATGAGAGCTTGTACAATGTCTATTCGTGTTTGGCAGCTACAGCACCGTTTTGACGTGGATGCACCCATGTTGACAGCATGTCTCAATCGCGACGACTAACGCCTATGATCATGATTAAACCGTTGTGGTAGCTGACGTTGTGAACATATATTTGGACACGGCAAATCCTGGATCGCGCGTAAGGATGATATCAACAAGCTCATAATCAACATTGATACCCGGTGTGTGCTTCTTCAAAGCGTCGTCAATTAAGGAGAGAAACGGCACGGTGTGCGCTTTCTAGTAATGGGTGACCGACGCCTGCGCTCATGCATACACTACCACACACTGCGCTTCAGCAACACGGGAGGTAGAGGTTCGTAGCCTGAGCCGCAAACGCGCCGTGCGTCCCGCTGTGCTCTGTCTGCAGGCGCTGCTCTCGCTCCACCAAGGCACGACATTCGCCCGTCGAAATCGCGTCCTTTCTGCAACGCGTATTGCAGCAGTTTTGTTAGTCGGTGCTCTCGCAATCGAAGCAGTCGGCGGCGGAGAAATCCCGTTGGTGCATGTGTAGGCTGCACTACTCTGATGAGCCGACGCACGCTAACACGAAGCGAAAGGCAAAGAAAGAACGTAACCAACGTAACTGCATGCGTCCAGGGTGCCTCAGCGACGCCAGCGCAGCCAGTGTACCTCGCGGGCATCGAGACGCTGTAACCATGACCTCCGATATCGCACACAATCTCGGGAGTAAGCGCTAGTAAGTGTCGATCGTGAAGCATTACTTCTTTTCACCTCTCACAGACGGCGGCACCGCCCCGCTCCGCGCCGCCTACCTACACCGACAACAGAGAACGCCGTGCGAAAGAGAGTGTGGGAAAGATATAAGGCGCGTTCGTAGAGTGTCCGTCATCGGACGAGTTAGCTTAGTTGGTAGGGCGTCGGGCGCTTGCCGTCGCGGCCGCAAGATCGTGGGTTCGATTCCCAGCGAGGGATCTTTTTCTTGGTTTTTTTCTTTCTCGCCCGTTGGCGTCCATTTTATCAACGTCATATCCGTGACGGATGTACTTGGTGGACCCCGGCATAAAACACTTTCATGTTAAAAGAGACCGATAGATCAATGAACCCGTTGATCATATATAATCCGCTATACTCCACTAACAGGTTCTCATGTTTTAGAAACCATATGTGCCAATGGGTCGGCATTATAAGTACGAGTTCTATAACAAAATTAACTCTTTATTACGCAGAAAAATGTGCGCTTATATTCCACCTTCTGCGATCACCGGTCACCGTGGTCATCAGGACTCACCAGATCTAACAATTAAAAAGAACAGAAATTTGGGCAAGCTGCGGGTTTGTACTCATTATGAACACATGCGCTGCAACACGAGGACAGTGCCCGTCGCGTTGTTTCTTTCATTCTGTCCTCGTATTGCAGCGCTGTTTTCATAATGAAGATCGAACAATATCAAGATGACATCAGGGGTGATCCAGGTCATTATCTATTCTTCTCGCCCAACGTATTACTATCAGACAGCGCCTAGCCACCCATTATCGTTGTGGTCAATATGGTACTTCAATATGTACTTCTTTGGGTCCAAACATCCCAGAAACCTTATCATCGCTTATATAAACTATTTTACGGATGGGTATCGGTGCCGCTATATTAGACTGTTAACTTTACCGTTACGTATATTTAACACCTATAAGCGAGCTGTGCTAGGTAAACGCATACGCATGCTAACGGTCGTGTTAGTGCGTTCGAGGTTTATGACCCTGTTAATTCACGTCACGACATACAAAGACAAGAAGACATGTGTTTAACAGCCCAATAAGGCGGCGCCCATGTGCCGAAAGTAATATCGTATATAGTACGCACATTGCTCGCTCCTTCTCTCTCATAAGTGCATATTAAGTTAATATCGCGTGACACCAGCTGGCTACAAAAACAGTGCCCCACACTTGCCGTCATGGCTGCGAGCAGCGCTAGCTAACACTCCCAGGATTACAGAAACATAAATACCCAGCAAAGTGGATGGGAGAGCGACCGCCATTGTAGCTCTATTGGAAGAGCACACGACGCGTTAACAGAAGGTTGTAGGTTCGGCCCCTACCTGCGGCAAGTTGATTTTTGATCCACCTTAATTCGTTTCACTTTATGTCATAGGTACTATACTGCAGTCAAAACATGCAAGTAATGTCCCCTATGCATTCCTTAGCTTCATTATCTATTGGTTTCATAAGGCTGTGTCTTACAAAAAAAAAAAAAAAAAAACGAGCCCTCGATCAATGAACCCGTTTCTCTTTCGTTCATGTTCAGTTCGGGCCCCTTTCACGACAATAACGTACCAATTATGTGTAGGCACCTTCGTACAGGCCTGGTCGCGTATTTGCTCGATAGCTGTCTTTGAGGAACGGGAGGTTCCAGCCGCCCTTCTGCAGAGAAGCGAGGGCCGGGAATGCCCGCGGTGAAGGTCGCTCCCATGACGTCATTCCGTTTGGTCAATATGACGCCTCCGATTGTCTCGCACGGCATCGACTAGAGAGCGTTTTATGCCCGCACCTTAGTTTGCTAACTGTTCTGCCTCGGCTTCTTTCTTTCTTTCTTTCTTTATGTCTTTCTAATAAATTTATTTATTGATTTATATTATTAATTATTGATTTATTTATCTATTATTAATAATTATTAATTATTTCTTTATGTTATTTATATTAATTCATTAATTAATTAATTAATTAATTATTAATTACCTTTATTTATATATATATATATTTTTATTAATTGCCTTATTTAATTATTTATTTATAAATATATTAATTATATTTATTTTATTATGCATTACTTATTTATTATAGATATTTATTATTTAATTTAATTATTTATTAATTTATTTATTTATATTATATTATTAATTTATTTATGTATATATTTCTTCAATTTATGTTATATATATATCTTTATTATTTCTTTATTAATTTAATTATTTATTATTTTAATAATTTATTAATTTATTAATTATTTATTTATTTAAATATGTATATATTATTAATTTATTTATTTATATATATATATTTATTTATTGAATTTAATTATTAATTATTTATTTATTTATTTCCATTATTTTATTTATCTGTCTATATTTCTTATTTATTTATTAATTAATTTAATTTTTATTTTTTATTTATCTTAATTTATTTATATTTATTAATTAATTTAATTTTTTATTATTTATTATATATGTATGTATTTATTACTTTACTTAGATATATATATTTTATTAATTATTAGGATTTATTTATTTATTTATTATTAATTAATTATTTAATTATTCTTAATTATTTATTTATTTATATTATGTATATATTTATTAAATTCTTTATATATTTATTTAATTCCTTTAATTTTTTTTTATTTATTTTATTATCTATGTATGTATTCTTCTTTATTTATATCTATATATTTCTTTCTTTCTTATTTATTTATTTATATACTTTATTTCTTTATAAAATTCATTCTAAGTAATTTCTTTCATTCTTTTATTTATATATGTCTATTTTAATTCATTTCTTTATCTATAATTTCTTATTATTAATTTTTTATTTATTATTTATATATGTTGTCTTGATTTTATATATATCTATATTATTTAATTAATTTACTTATTTATTTATTCTTTGTTTATTCTATATATATATTTATTTAATTCATTTACTTATTATTATTTATTATATATGTATATATTTACTAATTATTTATCTATTTATTTAATATTTCCTTTTTTATTATTTATTTCTAGGTATGTATTTCTTCATTTCTTTATTTATATATATATCTTCTTTATTAATTTATTATTTAGTTATTTATCTATGTATCTCTTTATCAATTTTATTCTATATTTCTTGAATTCATTTATTTTTATTTCTTCTTTATATCTGTCTGTCTTCTTTACTTATTTCTATATATATATCTATATCTTATTTATTAATTAATTATTTATTCTTTATCTATGTCTCTCTTTCTTCCTTTATTATCTATTTCTTTAATTAATTAATTTTTTATTTATTTTTTATATATGTATTTATAATTTATTATATATATTTATTTATTAATTTCATTATTTATTTATATTTCTTTATTATTTATTAGAATTTATTTAATTATTTATTTATTATATATGTATCTATTTATTACATTCTTTATCTCTTTATTTAATTAATTACTTTTTTATTTATTTCTTTATATCTGTAGTTTTATTATTTATTATCTCTCTCTATATTTATTTATTCATTTCTTTCTCTATATTATTTATTTATTTCTTAATTAATTTTCTTTACTATTCTTTCTTTATCTCTGTCTATTTTATGAATTTATTTATATATTTATTAATTCCTTTATTTTTTCTTTCTTATTAATATGTATGTATTTATATTTATATATATCTATACATTCTGTCATTCATTAATTATTTATTTATTATGTGTTTTTATATATCTCTATTTATTTAATTATTTTACTTCCTTCATCTTTCTTTATATCTGTCTATATTATTTATTTATATATGTCTTTCTTAATTTCTATATATCATCTATTATTTAATATTTAATATTTATTATTTATTTGTTCTTATATCTCTATATTTCTTTCATTCATTTCCTTCATTAATTATTTCTTTCTATATGTATCTTTTATTCATTTCTTTATATATTTATTTCATTCCTTATTTTTTCTTTCTTTCTTCTTCTGTCTGTCTTTCTTCCTTTCTTATCTCTATATATTATTTCTTTCATTTATTATTTATTGTATCTATGTAGTATAATTTCTTCACTTGATTATATATTTAGTTCATTCCTAATTTCTTTCTTTCTTTCTCTCGGTATGTATTTCTCATGTACTTTCTCTTATCATATCTCGTTATTCTTACTTGTTTACTTATTCTTTCTTTCTCCTGTCTCTTTCTTCCTTTCTTTCTCTCTTCTTTTCATCCTTACTTTTTATTCTTTTTTCTATCTGTATTGATTACTTTCTGTCTCTCTATTTATTTCTTGCCCTTTCCTTCTTTCTTCTATTTCTTTATTTCTTTCTCATTCCTTTCTTTCCTTCTTTCTTCTTTCTCTCGTCTTCTTTCTTCCTTCTGTCTCTCTTTCTTTCATTCTTCCTTTTTTCTTTCTTATTTCTCTCTGTCTGTCTTTCTTCCTTTCTTTCTCTCTCTCTCTCTTTCTTCTTTCCTTTCCTTCTTTCTCTCTCTTTCTTTCTTTCTTTCTTCATTCCTTTCTTTCCTTCTTTCTTTCTTTCTCTCTGTCTCTCTTTCATCCTTTCTTTCTCTCTTTCTTTCATTCCTTTCCTTTTTTCTTTCTTTATTCTCTCTGTCTGTATTATTCCTTCTCTCTATCTCTATGTCTTTCATTCTTTCATCTTCTTTCTTTCTTTGTTTCTTTCTATCTCTCTCTTTCTTTCATTCCTTTCCTTCCTTCCTTCTTTCTTTCTCTCTGTCTCTCTTTCTTTCTTTCTCTCTGTCTGTCTTTCTTCCTTTCTCTCTCTCTCTCTTTCTTTCATTCCTTTCCTTCTTTCTTTCTTTCTTTGTTTCTTTCTATCTCTCTCTTTCTTTCATTCCTTTCCTTCCTTCCTTCTTTCTTTCTCTCTGTCTCTTTCTTTCTTTCTCTCTGTCTGTCTTTTTCCTTCTCTCTCTCTCTTCTTTCATTCCTTTCCTTCTTTCTTTTTCTTGTTTCTTTCTATCTCTCTCTTTCTTTCATTCCTTTCCTTCCTTCCTTCTTTCTCTCTGTCTCTCTTTCTTCCTTTCTCTCTCTCTTTCTTTCCTTTCCTTCTTTCTTTCTCTTTCTTTCTTTCTTTCTTCATTCCTTTCTTCCTTTCTTTCCTTCTTTCTTTCTTTCACTCTGTCTCTCTTTCTTCCTTTCTTTCTCTCTTTCTTTCATTCCTTTCCTTCCTTCCTTCTTTCTTTCTCTCTGTCTCTCTTTCTTCCTTTCGTTCTCTCTCTCTCTCTCTTTCTTTCTTTCCTTTCCTTCTTTCTTTCTCTTTCTTTCTTTCTTTCTTTCTTCATTCCTTTCATCCTTTCTTTCCTTCTTCTTTCTTTCACTCTGTCTATTTTCTTCCTTTCTTTCTTTCTCTCTCCTCTCTTCTGTCTTCCTTCCTTCTTCCTTCTTTCTTCTTCCTTTCTTTCCCTTCTTCTTTCTTTCTTGCTCTCTGTCCTCCTTCCTTTCTCCTTCCTTCCCTTTCTCTCTTCCTTTCATTCCCTTGCCTTTTCTTTTTCTTCTTTCTTGCCTCCCCCTATCTGTCTGTCTTTTCCTTTGCCCTTTCCTTCTTCTCTCTCTCATCTCTTTCTTTTCCTCTGTCTCTCTTTCTTTCTTCTCTTTTCTTTTCTTTCTTTTTCCTCTGTCTTTCTTATTTTCTGCATTTCGATGGGAGCGAAAATGTATTGAGGCCCGTGTACTTAGGATTTAGGTGTACGTTGAAAGAACCCCAGGTTGGTCGAAATTTCCGGTAGCCTCCACTACGGCGTCTCTCATATCATGTCGTGGTATTGGGACGTTAAACCCCAGATATTATTATCCTTTCTTTATTTCTTTCCTCTTGCCCGACAGAATTAACAGATACATGAATGCCTGCAATGACATCTCTGCACGCACTAGGAAAATGCAACGGCGGCGGTGGTGGTGGTGGTGGTGGTGGTGGTGGTGGTGGTGGTGGTGGTGGTGGTGGTGGTGGTGGTGGTAGTTGTGATTTTGCAGCAGGCGATGTTAGCCTGGCTTAGTATACATGGCCGGCAATTGTTCCGCCTGAGCATCTCCTGAATTCTAGAGGGCTGTCACCACGCGGTAAACAGCCGTCTCTTGCAGGAAGGCAATCAAAATTCGTTGCACGCTCCGCCTCGTTGCCGCGGGCCCTTCAGGAAAAATAACGTCTTCAATTGTGCAGTGCCTATGACGACCCCTTCGCAAGCTGCGGACCATCGCTGCTCTTGCCATATAAAACTGCGGGCGAAGCCAAATAAAATGTTCAATGTCACCGATGTCAGCACAGAAGGCACAAAACGGGAAATCGTATTGCCCAGTTTTGAATGTCCAAGCCGGGGTGTATCGGTGTTTCAGTGGACCCCATACCATGGTGGCATTGAAAGCAAAGAAAAAGTTGACGCCCTTCCATGCGAAGCGCTAGCATGTGTTCCAAAACTAATAGGTCCTAAGACTTACCTGAACAACAAAGATCACTTCAGGGCGTTCTACAAGTTTCCACATCAAGCATGTGTAATCTATACGGACTTTCTCAAGAACAAGTGACGCTGTTGTACGGCATAAGAAAATGCACCGAACTTCAGTCCGCTGTAGCTATTCCATATATCTTGTGTAGACGTACTTCGCAGACGGTCCATACTGCGTTCATGCTGTTCAGATTTTTAGATGCGAAGTATCTTATGGCGGAGTTCAATCCGGTGATGGTGGTGGTGGTGGTGGTGGTGTGCAGCGTGACCACCCTTACTGCGCATGCGCATACCCTCTCCACTAAACCTCTCCCCTCCCACTATCCCCTCCCCCTATACTTCCCCCTCCCCTTTCCACTCTCCCTCTCCACCTCCCCTTTCCACTCTTCCTCTGAAACGCGGGCTAGACATGCCGAAATTCTCTCCTGCGCAACGCCGCGATGAGCACCAGCGCATGCCCGTTCCCTTCTCCTCTCTCTCCTACGCTGCCCCCCTCTCGCACGCCTGCCCACTGCGTTCCCCACTCACCCTGTGAGAATTAACGGCCAGGCTAGAGGGAAGACAAGACGCGCGTAGCGTTCCTCTTCGCGTTCCACGACGCGAGGTCGGTAGCATGCCCAAAGAACGCCAACGGAACGCGATCGTGCAAGTGCTCCGGCTTCGCATCGCCTCATGGTCCCCTTTAGCGGGAAATGGTGTAATTGTTTTGGTTAGGCGGTCTCAATCGCTGAAATTGGATCAATGTGAACGTTTGCTGCTTTATTTATTTATTTATTTAAATTACTGTTCGTGCTAATTTGCTATAACATGCTTTAGAGTAAGGATGTCATCATATCACCTGATGTTAGCCGTTATTTGCGGCGCATGATCTGGCCTGTGATGAGCCCCGCGCAACTGCTGACTACAGCGGCGGCCGGACTACGTTACACATTCGGTGCCAAGCAGATCAGAAGTTGTGGGACTCCTAAATTTTTTTCGTTGTACGCACATATTCGTTGCAGTGGTCTTCCCTGTAGAGCTCTTCAGAAAACAGAAAATAAAGATGGGAATTTCGTCGGCCCCATGCGGAATCCTTCCTTATTCTGTTCATTTCGTTATGGAAGCGATGTTGCTCTGTACAGTCAAACCCGACTACGTCGAACTCCGGGTAAATTGAATTATCCTTTATATCGAACTGTTTTCGAACTGCCATCAGGTCATTTTCATCCGGCTTCGTCTCCGCCGCAGCCGCAAGCATTGTTAATAAGACGACTGCTGAGGCTAACGAAGGGAAAGATCCCCTAACGCACATCATATGATTCCCGGCCCACATGGGTGACATCTCATTCTCCCCAACCGGTAACCCTAACGAGAGGGCTCACCAGCTAGCGCGTGAACTAGCTGGTGAGCCCTCTCAGACGGGACGGGAACGGGGATCCATGGACTTCAAGGATCCATTAACATCATTCCACGAGATCACCTCAGCTCACAAACTAGGGCGCAGGCTCTTCCCCCCTCTACACCCTAAATTGAATAAAGCGCAAGCGGTCACACTACGACAACTACAGACAAAAACGTACATCACTCCAGCCATGCTAAACAGACTCAATCCAGACTTTTCACCTCACTGTCAGCACAGTAATCACGAGCACTGCAATTTCGAACACATGCTCTGGCTGTGCCCCTTTAATTCGGGGTCAGAATTATCGGACAAACCCTCCTGGGAGGCTGCCATGCGCAGCATGGAACTCAACAAACAACGCCTGGCAGTCCAGAGGGCCCGGGACATCGCCGAGAGGCTCCAGCTTCCGGCACCTTCCTGGGTGGAGCCACCTGGCTGAGCTAGTGGGACCTCTAGTCGCGTTCAGCTTCCGCCACTTTTGGACCACAATAAAGTTCTCACTCACTCACTCACTCACTCACTCACTCACTCACTCACTCACTCACTCACTCACTCACTCACTCACTCACTCACTCACTCACTCACTCACTCACTCACTCACTCGAACACGACAAAGCTTTAACGTCAACGCATGAGAAAATATGCGGCTATAGCGAACAAAAATTAACGGAACACTTCATACATCGAACTTTGGGCTGCCCGAAACGTCCCAAGAAGCTGGCTTTCACTCATAAAAGAGTTGGGTTTTTTTTAACGCTGAAGGAGGCTTTCCCGCATGCATTTGTGAGCGCGAGCGGTGTGAATAGGAGGGCGCCGCGCCGAGCGAGTAGGAAACTACCGCTTGCCATCGCGTGCTTTCTCCCACGATTCGTCGTCATCGGACCGTCGTGCGCGGTCGCCGTTCGATTCGCGAAAAAAAAAAAAAAAAACAGAAGACGATCGGAGAATATTTTCCGCGCTGATATGTGCGCGCGGTGCATGTATTGAGAAAGCGAAAAGCAGTCTTTCGTGAGACGCGCTGTTTACGTCGGTACCGTATGTTCTCGCGTATAGCATGCCCCCGCATATAACCCCCACCGCTAACTACAAATCACGGAAAAAAATAAAAACTAGAAAATAAAATATGCCCGTGAGTTGCAGCGAAGTTGCTTTTCTTACATTACCGTTACGCAGTGCGGTGAAGCCAACTTCCGCACCAAAACTACGGTAAGTTTCAAAAGCTTTATATCGAATTATACGACATGCCGAACCAATTCCTTTTTTTTTTTTCTTGCTAGTACATATATGCGGGTTTGACTGCACACGCTGGTATGTATAGATGCTGTTACGAGAGGCCCCAGGGTCTAACGGGTAGCATGACACGAGGGCCATAGGAGTGGACTGGGAAGATCCAGGCAGTAGCAAGGCAAAAGGTAGCCAACGAAAAAATTGGCCGCATATCTGCATGCTTCGCTGCAAATGTCGTCTAAAGACGATAGAAGAGGCGCTGCGTGAGATATAGAAGCCATCTGGCAATACGTCGGGAAACATGAGCGCTGTGTTGCGGGCTGGTAGTCCCGGCGCAGCAGCAGGCGAAGACCGGCGGTGACCAAAGCGACCGGCGGTGACGCCAGCCAGCCCGAACACGCGGTTTGGCGCGAAGCGCCGAAGCAGAAGAAACGTCCGCACTCAACGAGTACTCTCCACACACTCCTTTATTTACACGTCGCCTGGGTAAAACAGAATGCCAGAGAGGCGCCCCATGGCATTCGTACAGTGCAATACAGAACCGAAACCGAAACACAACAATGAGCTCGTGGAGAGGGCACGGAGGAAGGCACGTTTCAGCGCAGTCGCATTTTCAGCGCAGCTTAAGAAACTAAGGTCTTTAGAATTACGTAAGTATGCATTTTCTATTAAAGGAACACACCACCTAATACTTATCTATAGTGATGTTGTGCCTCAGGTATGCGTAATGTTTGCTTTTTGATCGACAATGTATACAAGTATGAACCTAGTCAGTCGTTCAAGATGGCTGGCCCTTGGGCAAGTGGTTCAACTTTGGCCGAGTGGCTGAATCGAGTGATGTGCCGACAAACAGAAAGACAGACAGACAGAATTTCTCCGTATCGTCTTTAATGTCGTCTTTAAAACTAAGAACGTTTAATACGTGACGAGGACAAAGCACAAACAAAGCACGTGGAGGAAGAAGCTCCCGACGCTACATGCGCTGGCCTTTTATGAGCACTGAGACGCTAAGAGGAGGAGGGCGCAGCTCCGCTGTTCGGACGCGTCCGGCGTCTCCGAGGAACGCGTCCAGTGTCACTGAGAGGGACACCAGCAAGGAAAAGAGCACTGCACATGGGGTCGCGCGTTCTGCACGTTAATGCAGCTCGGTTCTGAAGCACTCTACCAGGTAGTCGTGTTCGAGGTGCAGCCTGTGGGAGCCTTTACGGTGGTGGGTCGCCGCGCGATCATAACAATGCATTAAACCAAGTCGGCAACACGTTTTATTACAATACATCAAAACACTCAATATGTGCTGACGAAACTCGCTTTTTTTTTTTAATTGACGCTATCCGCCCGTTGTTTATTCTTGCTTGTCGGAACCTTCTCAGTGACTATATGAGTATATGTGCACAGTCAGAGCCAGAAGCTTAGGGACCACGAGACACAAGGGAAAAAAAAAAAAAAAGCCCTACTTCGGCAGACAGCCTAGAATTAACATTTCCGGCCTGTTCTAAAACGCACTATCAACGTGTATTGTGCAGTTCGAACGAGTACAGTCACAAATTGCCGCGAAATTCAAAATTTTCTCGGACCTATTGTGGTCGCTAAACTTCTGACGCCGACTGTACATCATGGCAGGACGGCTCGTGTGGCTTTCTGGGTTGATGTGCTGTGAGACCAGGCTCCCAAGATCTTTCCATCAGTGAAGGGCCGATCATCGAGTCTCCTCAAGGCACACCGGAGAGTCCGCAAGAGGATTAAGCGACCGCCTGTGATACGCGTGCACTGTGTGTGTTTTGTGAAATGTGTTTCTTTCTCTCCCTCTCTTACTCCCTTATTCCCCTCCCCGTGTGTAGGGTAGCGAACTGGACGAAGTTTAGTTATATATTATATTCCTTCTCTCTTTCTCTGTACATCATGGTGCCAACGGCATGGGTTAAATTCAGCGGACCATACGGAGACCAGTTTGTTCGTCAGACCACTGGCCGACAACAATGCCAGTGGCAAACGGAAGGCGTCAAAAGGTGGCATGCTTTCAGACGGATCGAGGCGACAAAAGCACTCCGTATAGAGCGTCGTCTCACGTCACGTGCACGGGAATGGTGGCACGCAACGTCCCGACTCCGAACTTATCCTTGCGTGACTATAGCTGCAGTGCTGTGCTGCACATCACCACGACGACAGAGGAATCAGCACTCGGGGACATGCGATACTGTCTTTCAATGGTGGCCAGGGATTCCATCCTTGTGGACCGATGCTCCATCAGCCGAGAACACGATCAATGAGAAAACAAGCCCACATTGGCATAGCCACGAGGAGGGGGGGGGGGGGGGGGCGAAGGTCACGCGGCTGAAAGTCACGCGTGAAACCAAACGAAATGCAGGTCCAACGAATTTTGGTAACATAGGATAAGCGTATTCTCCAAAACCGAGTGCAACTCTACGATATGACCACTGGCCCCAGCCAAAGTTTCAATTTATCGCCTCCCAAGTCCGGACTGCCCCCTGTGTGGTGGTTATGCGGACTTCCAGCATGTCCTGTGGGGCTGTGCCTCTGCCGGTCCCCCTTTCACCCAAGCGGAAATGAAGAGGCTCATTAAGGCCCAGGACCAGACCTCTCAAATCCTGGCCGTCCAGAGGGCCCGCGCGAGGGCCGTCAGGTTTAACCTGATGGTCCCCGAGTGGGCCTAGCCAGGTGACGTTGAGTTTACTCGCGTCTATTGTGGACCGAATAAAGTTGTTTCACTCACTCACTCACTCTGCCTCTGAGGCAGAACTGAGAGTTCTATATTTTGAAATCACGGATAAAAATGCTTCGTTATACTGACGTTCAAAACACATGGTGTTCTGTGGACATGAAGTTGCGAAAAGTGAAATATTTCGTTGTATGGACAATCTCTTCATATTAAAGTCAGCTATATCGATGTTTAACTGGATAGGGTTCCCTTTGACCCCGATGATCGTTCCCGCACGTAAATGCAATTTTCGCAACCAGGTATAGAATTCGTGACCTCGAACTAAGTTTACAGCGGAATTTCACAAAATGCCACCGAGGGCGCTAACACCGAAGTTTCGATGCTGCGTTTTTGTCCGAGCACGCGTCCCCATGTGACATGCATGTGACAGATATGTGACACATGCTGATGTCCCAGACAGTGCGCTTCAACCTTGCCCATTATGCAGTCGCGTCAGCGCGTCAGTCAGTGAAACGAGCTTTCGAGTGGATAGAAAGGAGACGCGTGCTGTGCGCACGTACACATACGTCGGACACTGCAGCAACGCTTGACGAGCGAAAGGAATCCGCGATTGTCAAGCGGCCTGCGCGCGATCGTGCCGTAGGAACGGGAAGTGACAGCGGCCGTCCATGCATGAAGTCCTCGCTGAGCTTTCATTGTTGCGCGACTCCGAAGAAGTCCATTTGCGTGCGCCGCAAGGCCGCGGGCGCCCGTGGCACCGAGTTCCCATTGAGGAGGACGGCCGAAGGACGCTGTCGCGCGCTGCAGGCGTTGACTTGTGAGAAGGAAGGCCCGCCGGTCATGCATGCACCGTCAGTCAGTCACTCGGCGAAAGGACAATCGGCGTGCAGTCGGGAAGCCGGGGAATTATAACGAAAGCGAAGGCACGACGGGCCGCTATTAGAGGTGTCATTTCCGAATGCCGCTTGAATGCAGCGGACGGGCGTCATTCACCCGAGAAAAATCGGCCATGCGCGCCTGAAGAATTGCCCTTACTTGACCACCGTTAAGCGCAAAAGGCTTGGACGAAAGGACAAAAAGTCACCGACAGGCGCGAACTCACATGTTGTTAAGTTATATCTCCTTACAAAATCACTGCGGAGCGCAACTCGTAGGCGAATGTAGGCGAGTGTCATCGCGAGCAGGGCCAGTCGACCTGGTCCGATGACCGCACAATACATGTAACAATCACAGTATTTCACGACAAGAACGGTATGACCTAGAAACAACGGCTTACGCAAGTTTAGGTGGAGGGCCCGGAATGAAATTTTGTAAGATACAATACATTAAGGGGGTATGGTAGGGTAAATGGTATATGTCAGTTTTAACTTAATATTTTAGAAATGGCTGCAAGTATTCACATAAAATTTCACGTGCTCACAAAGTATGCCAGTGCGTATCACTTGACACCCTTTTTTATGCCTAGGTTGCTTATCCTTCCTGTGGCCTACTGTCAAATTTTAGAGTGTGTTCAATTATTCAATGTACC
This sequence comes from Rhipicephalus sanguineus, assembly GCF_013339695.2. NCBI lineage: Eukaryota > Metazoa > Arthropoda > Arachnida > Ixodida > Ixodidae > Rhipicephalus > Rhipicephalus sanguineus. The sequence goes on along the minus strand of NC_051181.1, from coordinate 84,511,918 downwards.
TTTTCTCGGCAACCACCGAAAGGAATCTAATGATATTAAGCCGTGTTATTTTAGAGACCCGTAGGTTATATCTGAACTAAAAAAAATAGGACATCATTAATGGAGTTTTTGTGAAAAAAATAAAATTACTACAAGCACAAAGCCACAGAGGGTACATGTTGGTGTGTAATTTTTTTACAGGTTCAATTTTCATAAAATTTGCAATTGTTTAGTTCTGATTATTTCGAACTTGTTGTAGCACATTCATGCAAAATTTCATCGGAATCGATTCAATACTTTTTGAGAAAAGGTACATTGAATTTGAGAAATTCATAAAAAACGCAATTGAGAAAAACGAAGTTTTATGAGCACATACTGCTTACGGTTGCTCAAAATGCCCCAGGAGAGTACAAATTAGTGTTGGCTTTTTTTCGTGCTGTCTCCAAAACCCTTCTTGGTGTTCCTTCTTTTTCGTCGCGTTTCCTTGCTTTCGACAGAGTCATAGAACTCTGCCCTGTCCACACGCTCTTTGTCCATCCTGTTGAGGGCATTATCACAAAACACACCTGGAACGATTCCAAGGGCCTCCAGAACAGCTTTTCGTGCTGAATTACCGTCATTGTAGTAGGCTACAGCATCGTTTGTAGCGGTCTTCAGTGTGTCAGCACTGACAAATGTCGTCTTAGGACAGCGACACCAGATGAGTTGGTTAAGGGACTCATTGGTGTTCTTTGTTTTTCCGTGAAGACATTTGTTCAAAAATCCTGGATCACACATCGCCTTGAACACCGGCCTGATGATGTCCATTATAGCCTCAGGAATGCAGTTTTTGTGGCGGTAAGTCTCCTGGTTTCCCTCAACAAGGCTGCGGTTATAGCCACACCATGAAGATGGCCCCTTCGGGCAAAGTCCGTGGTTTGGCTTGACGTCTGTTGATAGCTTATGGAAGTATATAGCCCATACAGCTCGTCTCATATTCTCCAAACTGTCTGTATTTTCCCGAATAGCTTTGCCATAGTAAACCTGAAGGGAGTCTATTTCTCTTTCTGAGAGGCGTCCTTTCCCGGAGAGTGGCAGACCGTCGGCGAGCTTTTTGCCCTTGAGATTATTCTTTAGGTTCCTGAGCCTGGTGCCCATTCGCTTCTGGACGTGTCCTACACATTCGTGTTTTTCTATGGCCTTCTCGTAGGGCTGTGAGTCTCTGACGGCAATGTACGCCTTGCTGTCTCCATCACCAATGTATGTAGTGTACATTAGTTGATGTTTTTCCACAGAGCGTCCAAAGATCTTACAGCGCCAGCAGATTCCATTCCACCAGATGGTCCATTGTAGGTAATTTTACATACAACCATATTAACATCTGTGTGAAGGTTGCGGGCACACAAGTGGCAAAACTTAGATTCTACTTCAAAGTCGAGCACTTTCCCTGTGTCAGCCGATATTGCTGCTACGACACCATGCAGTGAAGAATAACCCCGCTTCATCCATGTGCCATCCACTGTCACCGCAGTTTCCAGTTCCCCCTCTTGGGTGGATGCCTCTTTCTTCAGTTCTTCGGCAGCTTTTGCCATACTGTTGTTCACGGTGGTTGTGGATGCGTCAAGGAGTCTCGCATTGTACGACGCAAACTTTGTTGGCGGTGGCGGCATATTGAGCACAGCACACATAATGCGACCAGATGTCAATCCTTTTTCCGCAGGTGCGAAGGGCATAAACGAACCTTTGGTTTACTTCAAATACCTTGCCGGAACTGCGCCTGGATGTCTTGAATACATTGAGAGCATCGCAATCGCTGCAAGTAGCGTTTATGGAAGATGCCAAGCCATTTCGCCTGTCAGTTGCTTCTTTCAATTGTATTGTTCCGTTCTTGCACTTTTTACACACAACAATATCCTCAAGGAAGCTGCGGAGAAGATCCAAGTCGATTAGACGGTAGCCAGTCGTACTTGCGTCTTCTACATTGAAGTTTCAACACCAATTCCTTCACCAAGTTTCATTCGGCTAGCGCTTCGCCGTGCTGGTTTCTCGGTGTCTTTTCCCTAGTGAAGCGATTACCTTTAAATGTTCTCTTTCTGGTCCATTTGCTGGATGATCGTGCCATCCCCACTGTACTACTTTTTGAAAAGCGAGGCAGAGCTGAGCGCAACGGGGTTCGTGAAAACAAAAGCATGCAAAGGCAGACAAAAACACGCTACAAAAGCAACCCTAGCGGCGGATCTGTAAAATAAGTAAGTATTTACAACAATCGATAATGTAATAATATGCATACTTACTAGTAACACCCACAAAACAAAAAAAAACGCACCAAAATAAAGGAAAACAACCATAAACAAACCGTCCTCTGAGCGCCCTCCGCCATTTTTAAACACCAGGGCGCGTGGCGCACTTTGGCGCGGTATTTAAACGGCTTGGAGCGGCCGCTCGACGTGGAGCTTCCGCAGGTTTGTTCCTCAGAGTGCAGTGGATTTTTCGATATCAAAATTGCAAATTCGAGTTTTTGGGGGGTTTACCCTACCATACCCCCTTAATCCCGAAACAATCCTGAGAACTTACTAGTAAATGTTAATTGGCATCATGTTTGCAGTCGCTATATACTACGAACTGCTTTCCGCATTTACTTATTTACGGTCATATATGATCATTTTGGTCATACAAATTATGAAAAGGTGCCCGGGCGCATGGGATAAATTGTTCCGTGTCACCGAGGGGCTCCTGAAGTAAAGATTGTATATATATATATATATATATATATATATATATATATATATATATATATATATATATATATATATATATATATATATATATTATCTATATATATATATATATATATAGGTGAAAACAGGGTTGCCACTGACTTTTGAGTACATGTCGCCAAACGACGAGCAGAAAGTCGCCAAAAGTCGCCATTTTTTTTACGAATTTCGCCAAAAAAGTCGCCATTCTAGATATGTGCGGCATATCCTAGTAATAAGAATTCCACTGATGTATAGCCCCGTAGAATACAGTGCCATTCAAAGCCCTGAAAGTATCTTGACATTTCTCAATGCCAGGCGCATCGCCCCTTCACCATGGGAGTGCTTGGTGCACTTGGTTCTCCGACTAGCCACAAGATGTGCGCGGAGGCGCAAGTAAGAAAGGATAAAACGCTCATGATATCCTTCCATCCCTGTCCGCCCGTTTCAAAGGTAAAAGTGTGGTAAACCTTAGGCGAAAGCCGCTAAGGCATTGTTTGTAGACAGCTTTACATCCCCTCATATGAAAAAAAGGATTAACAGGTTTATTGAAAGTAGCAAGACAGAATTCTTACAGGTATCGTTCATTAGTGATTCTTATGCCTTTCAGTGTGAACTAATATGATGCCGGACGCCACTGTCCCTTTCATATATAATCACTTATATCTACCCGCGTCAATCCGGTGCGTTATAATTGAACAGGTAGACATTGTAAAATGTTATATAGCAATTGTTTTCATTGCACACGTCCACCGAGAACAGTAGAAAAGCCTGAATAAATAATTTTTATTGCACGAACACCCGCGTATACGCCCATCTTCGCTATACGAGCTCGATTAGGGGATACTGCAGCAGTGAATAAGTCACCAAACTATTCAGAACAGTTGGAGCTTTGGCGGACCAAATGGCCGGAACACACGACCAACCCGCCATCTAGCCCCTTCAGAAGCGAAACTTTAGCGAAGCTCTGAAGCATCTAGATGAATGTAGATGAATTGAGTTAGAAGCATCTAGATGAATTGAGGAGATACACACGAGTTAGAGGACGGACATACAGAACGGCGCGTAATGTGCATCTCAAAAGCCAGAAAACACAGAGAATAGTGCCGCTCATTCGTTGGAAGGCCCTGAGCTTAGGATGCATAACTCAGTGGAGACCTAAGCTGAAAATCGCCAAAAATTCGCCATGTCGCCATTCAGAATTTTAGGTCGCCACGGGCCTCTCAAATTCGCCAATGTGGCGAAAAGTAGCCACCATTGGCAACCCTGGGTGAAAAGGACGACTCACGTACGAAACGTTAATAAAACTACATTTCGTACGTGAGTCCTTCTTCTCACTCATCTATCGTACCGGACCCATCGATCTTCATACCCAAAGTACTATATATATATATATATATATATATATATATATATGTGTGTGTGTGTGTGTGTGTGTGTGTGTGTGTGTGTGTGTGTGTGTGTGTGTGTGTGTGTGTGTGTGTGTGTGTGTGTGCTGATATACAGGATATGACAGTTGACGAAAAGGAAACTTGCCGCTGGTGCCGACCGATGTCTGACATTATGGGGAGGGGGAGGGCTTAACTGTCATGACTCATCTGTAACGCTTTAGACGTACAGGAGGGGGGGTACTAATGTTCGCAGGGCGCTACCGAGAAGCGTGGCCTGCGAACTTTTGACCGCGCCTGTACGTGCTCTATACGCATTTATCAGCAGAAGTATATAGAACTCGAACCACCGAACGTATACATAACATGCACCAGTGACCGGGGGTTTTCTCTTTTTCCTGGTCTTTGTCTCCGCGGAATTCGCGCTTGCGCAGTCGCGTCCACTTGAGAGACGGTGGGGGCATACACAAGTCGCCCTAACGATGGCCCATGTTTGAAGGACGGCGTTGCGACAGCACCGGTTACCGCTCGTAACCAATGCGGCAAAACGGATGCGGGAGAAATTGCAGGGCACAATACGACGCACACAAGACGGCTTCGCAATAGTCACGGCTCGAACGTGCTGACCGACCGGAAACCGGAAAGGTTTAGGTTCAAAGAAAAATTAAGATAGAGTGCGTAAAGCTGTGTATTTTCCCCACCAACCAGTAAAGACGACAGTTGTGGGAGCTGTACTAAGGCGCTTCTTTCGTTTTGTTTTATTTCTTATTTTTTAGTTTGCGCCCTCCTTCTATTTTCTCCGAAAGAACTGGGACATGGGGTGGAATCCGCAGCCGAACTAAGGAGCTGGTACGAAACGTTAGTGATTAAGGCCAGGGGCGCCAGCAATTGTATGTGTCCGTGTATATATACGCAAGCAAAATTGAAAATTTTCGGGGGGGGGGGGTGTTTGAACCCTCCCACATCCGCGGTGTATCGGTAGCGTAGCTAGAAATTTTTTAATAGCGAATCTGTTTAAGGTGTCGATAACTTGTGCTCCGTCGGTTAAAACCTATCATCATCATGAACCGGCACGCGCTCTCTTCATTCTCTCTATAGTGAAGCTGTTTAAGCTACCGGTAATATAGTGCTCCAACTCCTCGGGTGGGTATGCGCCACAGCAATTGGGCAAGCACCACTACGGTGTACAGCAGGTGCTAGTGTCAAACGAAAACGAACACATGAAAAAGAAAGAGAGACAGAGAAATAAAGAGAGAGTAAATATGAAGAAGAGAGAAATGAACAGGAGAAGAAAAATACAGAACAATAAAAGGAAATAAAGACAGAAAAAGACAGAAAAACGTAGACAGACAGAGAGAGGCAAAGAAAAAAGATAGATAAAGAAAGAAAGCGATAGAAAGAAAGAGTAAGAGAGGAATTGCGAGAAATAAAGGGTATAAAAACATGAAAAGGTAGAAAGACGTACAAAGAGACTGAAAGAAACACACAAAAAAGACAGAAAAAACAGAGAGCAAGAGAGAAAGAGAAAGAAAGGGAGAAATAAAGAGTAACTAGGAAAGAGAGAGACAGAAGCAGAGAGAGAGATACAAAGAAAGATAGAACGACAAAGAGAGACAAAGATATAGCAAGATTCAAGTTTTTTTGTTTTGTTTTTTGTAATGGTCGATGCAGGTTTGCCTTCTTGAACATATTTCTATAAAAGTCGTAATTCTGATAAGCATTAAATGAAGAAATTAGGCACCAGCACGCTTTAACTCGCCGACGACAACGGAGGTCACAATTCTGCATCGGATGGAGCGTTTTAAACGCATCAGTTTAGTGTTTAGTCAAGATTCTTCCTACGGTTATGTAAGTTTAACGAAAGGCCTAATCACGAGGAAACTGAGAAACTATGTGAGGAACAGATGGATCGACAGGCCTCAAGGGGACATCTCATCCTCTGTGTCGACTAAACACCCAGCCTCGTTAATATGTCGTTAATAGCAACGCCGGAATAAATTGACGCTTCTATGTTGAGCATCTTTTTGGCGTTTTTCGCGTTTCATCAGTGGCACGACTTGCGCTTCGCTGTTGATCCTTGATCCCTAGTGGTAAGTGACAAAAGAAAAGCCGGAGTACAGTGAAGTAGAAGCATAAATGCCCACCCCCCACCCCGACATAGGCGTACGCAGAAGCGGGGCAGGGGGGGGGGCACCCCCTAACAACCTAGGAGGGGGGGCGCAAAGTTTGCCCCAAACGTTTACATAGTTGTGGCCACTGTTATGCCAGGGCTCCCAACCCAAACTTCCTTGCTTCGACAAGGCATTCAAGCTGGTAGAACGTCTGACGCAACCAGCGTCAACCTCGATAGACTGTCTGATGCAACCAGCGTCAACACCAGCTGATGCAACGAGGCGGGAGTCTTACGCAATCCCCGGCAACTCCGGCGATGCGTCTGACGCAACCAACGGAAATTTCTCACGCAACGTGCGGCAAGCCCTCTCCTCTACGGATCCGGTTCGAACCAGCGACAACGGCGGTTCCTGATTGGAGGCTTCGAACTACTGGCTGATGCAAGGACTCGGCCAGGGCTCTAAAAGAACCAAGCTGCGCGGAGAGAGGGGGACAGCGAGCGAAGAAATCCCGGGTCGTCGTCGCACCTCTGTGCGAGCCCAATAAGCTGTCGGCCCCCGTGCCGAATATGTAACGCCTCTGTTTATATGTATATAAATTTGCCTTAACTCACCGTCGCCTTGATCGCTTCGTCTATCAGCTCTGTGCAGAAGCCGTCGCAAGCTGAGACGCCTGTTACCCAACACCACGCAGGTATTTGACGGTAATGGCGGCCGAACTCCCCAGGTATCGCATTTCAAGAACTGTTCACTTCCCAATCTCTACTTCAGAAAAGCAAAGCACGTCATAGCTTCATTATTCTTTTTTTTTTTTTCATCCGTTGTGAAGCATGTTGTCCTTTGGACTCGACCAACGTTGGGGAGGGGGGGCTGCGATGAAACGTTGCCCCCCCCCCTTCCCCACGCACGCGCACAAACACCCCCTAAAATTCCCGGGAGGATCCCTTCACACCACCAGAAATTATTCCACACCAAACCACACTCATCCCTTCTTAGAAACAGGCGCTCATCCCCCCTCCACCCCCCACCCCCGACATCCGGTAACGCCCTCTTAACATCGAAATTCTGGATAAACTCCTGAGAGGAAGGAATAGAAGCTGCATCATACCCAGGGGCGTCGCCAGCGAAGGACGCGGGGTGGGGGGAGGGGGCAGCTGCCCCCCTAGAATTCGCGCCTGCCCCCCCCCCCCCCTCTATGCCGCCCCAAGAGTAAGCATATTCAAAGCACAACAAGTAATTTCCCCGCGCCCCTAAAAGAACCAACTTGCCGTGGGTGCCTCCTACCCCTTCAGTAAAGAATTCCTGGCGCCGCCCCTGATCATACAAAGCCTCGTTTAGGCCAATGTACAATGTGCAATGTTCGACGGCCATCATTCAAACATCATCAATTTCAAACGAGGCGCCTAACGAAGATCTATTTATCTGTAATGGTTCGTTTGTCATCTGACGAGCACATTCAAAATGAGCGGTCTCGCGCCTTGCGCTACCTTCAGAAAAATATTGAAGCTTGCTTGCTCGTAGTTTGTCGGCTCCAGGATAGACGGCGCAACTAAACCTAAATCCCATGGAGATGGTATGAAAATACGTCACTGTTGCGTCATTCGCGTGGGAGTAAGTGTCGCCACCTGGCCATCGTGCGCTGAACTATCGCTCTGACGCGGTTTATTCAAGACATCTATCATGTTCGCCCACGTGTTTGAGGTCATCTCCGCGAATGAGGGAACTCGGCATTTAAAAGCATCTATATTTTTTGGTCTCTTAGATTCGAAGGCCCGTCGCCGGATAAAAAAACTTAATGATTATCTAATGGAAAGAAATCGAAAAAAAGATCTACGCGTAGTGAAGGCATAATCGGAGCAATAATAATTTATGGAGTTTGATGCGTGCCAAAACCACGATATCTTTATGAGGCACGCCATAGGAGGGGACTCCGAAGTAATTTTGGCCACTTCGAATTCTTTAACGTGCTCGTACATCTATAGGTACACCGGTGTGCTTGCAAATGCGGCCGCCGGCGCGGCCATTCCGGGAATCGAACCCGCGTCTTAGAGTTTAGCAGCGCGACACCTTACCTGCTAAGTTATCACGGTGGCTATTCTCTTTTTTTTTTACCTGAATTCATAAATCCAACAGAACACAGTACAGTACACAGAAAATCAAAACTTTTTTCATGTTGATCAAATCATCGAAGACTGCAGTCAGGGGTGTTCTGGTTGGACCGTGTCGAGTCCTCGTACATACATAGCATGTTCAGTAAAGTTTTCGCCACGGTGGGTATTCGTCGGCCTCCATCACGCAACGACCGCATCGGTCAACGGCACGAAGGATAAGGTTAATTTTCGCGAATTACCGTTTACAACTATTTGTCTGTCTTTAAACAGGAGCTCGCTGCCACGTGTCCTCCGTGGTAATCGTCTCTATTGACCTGAATGTACAGAGTCGACAATGTGCGAGCATGTTACATGACTTCCCGCTGCGATTTCAAGAAGCGTTGCCTGCTTCCGTGTCTCCATAGATGACCACGAGGAGCGCCTCAAGCTTATTATGAGTATCGCTTGTAATGGCTTCTTTCTGATCCGCCCGCTCAATCAGCGAAATCAACTGCTTCTTTTTTTTTTTTGTGACGTTTTTATGGACTCGATCTGTGGCGCATGTCACTTGCTACGCGTAGACGTTCTTGCAGATTATGTTGCGTCATGTTGCAGCACTGCGAGGACGGCCCGTGGAGGAACCGAAGCTGAGCCCATTAAATGTCAGTTGTACGGGACGTTTATATAGACATACTATAACTTTAATGCAAAGCAGTAAAATTAGTTTGTGTACGCGAAATTATTTTATGGCCAGCAAACTACAATATGGCTATGGATATTGCTCTACGCGAAATAAACTGGGGTTCCCGAGGCAGTTTCTGAGTCAGCATTAAAAAAAAAAACATTTTCATACTGACCGAAATTGCAAAATGGACACTACAGTGCAGTAAACTGGGATATGCAAGCTATGATATATAAAAATGATCAAGGCGAAATACACGCTATAACGTTATTATTTTTTTTAATGTGTAAAGTTACTGTGAAGCATACCGTATCTACGCTCCTAATACCAGCATTGGCTAATATGGGCTACCGCTGGCAAATATTGCCTAATTCTTTGCTAAAGTTGACCATCTGCCCATTTAACAATATAACAAAACATGCGCACTACCACGCCTCTGCCTACCTCACTCCACAAAATACAGCCACACCTCAATATATATAACGAACTGCGATGTAACGAAATCCTCGATATAACAAATTATTTTTATTTCTCGATTTTGAATGTACTGCAAGGTCATAATGTATGGCTGATGAGAGTGCGAACTTAAAGGTGTCGAGACCCTTTCGAGGCTTTTACAGTAAAGTTGGTAAAGTACTTATGGGCGAGCTCGAAGGGCTTGGAGGCGTAGTAGAGCCGTGCGCAGTGAGGCGGAAGGCAGTCGCTTAATTAATATATTGTAATCAATAATTAATATATATATATATATAAGGTTTAATAATATCTGGGGTTTAACGTCCCAAAACCACCATATATAATTATGAGAGACGCCGTAGTGTAGGGTACCGGAAATCATTTTCGCCACCATCTAAAATGCAGCAGCCGCTGCCGGGATTCGATCCCGCGACCTTCGGGTCAGCAGTCGAGTGCCATGGCCACTAGACCACCGTGGCGGTGCAGGAAAATAATTATTAGGGACGCGAAAGACACGGATAACGGTCATCGCGATTGTTCGCGTAAGCCCATAACGTTGCTGCAAGAGGTCGCAGGAGTCTAGACCAGACAAAGAGTGCAGTCGTTATGACATCGATCGTCATTTTTCACACTGAGAAAGTTGGAAGGCTGTGAAAGTAAGATATATCGTAATACGTCTTTCTTTGCACAATCGATGTCACTCGCTTTAGCAAGCGCTGCGCATTCGCTCCTCTTAGTCTAATTATGCTTGCTAATGCGCAGAAAAGTGCGGAAAAGAGGGGAGGGGGTGGCCGGCCCCCTTAATCATCTAAGGCAGGGGTCGGCAACCTTTTGAGGTGGAGGGCCGAGTTGCATGAAGCCGACACGGCAAATGAGAGGGGGTCTTTGCGGGCAAAAAGGAATATTCAGTGAATTGGCAATAATGATATACAAAACTGGAATAGAAATCATGTTTATTTTCAGCACGCATGTCACAACATTGCAGTTTATCAACATGGGTTAGAAGAAATTAAAAATATTATTTCAATGCGACTTTTGGTGCTGAACATTCTTAGCCAACTCGCAAATGCCTTCATCAAGGTTGCCCACCGACAGAAGCAGAAAGTCGTGAAGGTGTTCATCGCTTAGTCGGGAGCGGGAGATTTCATCGGTTAGTTGGGGGAGGGGGGCGGAGTCTGACGTCGTGCCGGGGGCCGCAGGGCGCCGGCCCCTGATCTAAGGGGTGCGCCAAGTCTTCCCTATACCGTTACTTAGTCGGACATCGTTTGTCATTGTTCGGAGTACTGGATTGTGGCCATGCAAGCTTTTTTTTTTTTTACATTAACGGCAGCCGAGAATTCCTGATGTTGCATTCCAAGAACTGTTCACTTCCCGCCTTATACCGCCGGGAAGCCGGTGACCAAAGGCAGGAGGTTGTAAGAAGCACGTCGTCGTTTCATTTTTGTTTCTGCATCCATTCCGAAGCTTCTTTCGTCCTTCAACAACCAGCGCAGAACGGACAAAAGACAGGAAAGGGAACGTAGACAGCGCTCGTCTATGCTCCCTTTCTTGTTTAAAGTGTCGAGTTGGGCTTATTGGTGCAGAATTATGGCACACTGCAGCGCAAAAAACACACAATGGACCATTAGCGCACTCAGGATTTCTCTCAGGGGGGGGTTGAACTTCTGACAAGATTACAGGAGTGCGGGGGGGGGGGGGGCAAGCACATTGCATAATATGACATTTCCTTGCTTCAGCTGGAGTAATGCGACAACAAATAAAATACCAAATAATAATAATAATAATAATAATAATAATAATAATAATAATAATAATAATAATAATAATAATAATCAATCAAACGTTTATTTAATGTGCCCAGGAACAACCGTATAATAATAATAATAAAAATAATAACATGAATTATGATGATGATTATTCAGCGTTTTACAGAAAGGTCTTGAAATAACTTGACAAGGCCAAAAAACCGTTCAGTGGAGCAGTGCACGTAGAAAATAAACTACAAATTGAACCGACATGTCGGCTGGCTGGCGGTCGCGCAATGATGTTAAAACTTTATTACTATGGTAGGTAGCGCATACAAACAGGACGCAAGAAAGGCACATGAAGACACCCAGCGCCGTGTGTGTGTTTTCGTGTGCGTTTCTTGTGTCCCGTGTATTTGCACTACCAGTGTAATAAGAAAATGCCATACGAACAAGCCCGCATGCATGGCAACTTTAACTCTTAAAAAACGCTGCAGCTGATAATTTCCTACGCTTCCTTGGAGTCTCACCAAACAATAAATTTCAAAGCGCACCATAAATATTGCTTATAAACTACATAGTATTGATTATTAATAGCATGTACAGTTCAATGCAGCACACGTACAGTACAATTCTCAGCTCACGGATAAACTGCATTAGAGCCGCACTTACTGACTTTCCAGCGTAGATTCCCAGGTCACTCCGGCGCATATAGGTTCGGCGGCTGAACCATCCTTAGTAAAAATTGACTGGTTAATGGACGCATGAGACGACGATATCTGCTGAGTTACCGGTTCCTCTATGGACGTAATCGGGCATTCCGGTGTTGTTGCTGCGTCGCTTGAATACGAACACGAAATCCTTTTTGGGTAGTAGGTGAGGATGTGTTCGACCATAGCCTCGTTCGACTGGCGCTTCGAGAGAGGGCTTCAGATTCACGCAGCAAACACAGCAACAAGTTCTAACAAGCAAACTGAACGTGCACGCATGTGTGCACAACAAACTTTGTAGTTTCCGTCCGATGTACATGCAAAAAAGAAGTGGTAAAAAGAGAGGGCGAGAGACGTTTACTGAGAAAAAGAAAACGTGCCGCCCCAACAGACCTTCCGCACTTTCCCAAGGTTCTTTTTTTCTTAGCAGACGTCATTAAAAACATTTACTTCTTCTGCCACGGCTTCTTGCTCCTGCCATCTTTGTGACGGCCAGACTCCGCATGGCATGCCACGGCCGGCGCGCGCCTCCAGACCGGCCGTGGGCATGCTTAGAGTCACTGTGTGCGTGCGATGCTGCGACAATGGCTGGCGACGCACACACTAGTTGCTCCAAGGCTTGCTCAGAAACAGCCTCCGTGGATTCGCGGTTGCTTTGATGAACGAGCCGCTTGCGAGGTGGCCTTTCTTCTCGCCGCACTAACACGTCTCGTTCGTCCGCTGTCAACGAGGTTCAGAAAAAAAAAATGCAGACAACTCCGTTGCAGCCATTAAGCGACAGACGGTACCATTCACCAGCAGCCCCGAAGAAAATAGAAAACACGTGCGTCGAAGCTTGGCGGATGGATCAGATGCCGCCGACGCCTTCTTATCTTTAAAATTTGAGTGAGCATTGTCCCGAAATCATACGGTTCCCTCTTCGGAGTTTGAGGAAGGGAAACACATGAATAGGGCTTCTTTTCTTGTTCGGCGGGTATGGAAGGGTGCTTCAGGTGGCGGCGGTGCTTGTCGGCAAAAGAACAGAGCAGTGCAAGGGCTTGACCGGAAGGCATGAGTTGAACAGTGAAGGGGGTAGGGAGCTTTTTAGACGGACGCGTCGAAGTGGGTACGCAGATGCCTCTCTCTCTCTCTTTTTCTTTCTTTTTTTTTGTGTGCTGTACACAAGGGGTAGGTTGCATTGAGCGCGGTTCACGTTGTTTGAGTCGCTAGCATATGTCAGGATTCATTTCCGGTAGTTGGTTTCAACTGCGAAAACTGTTGTTTCAGGAAAATTGATTCGGCGGTCCGCGTCCTCGGAATCTTCGGCTATGAGTTGCGATCTCTTGCAAAATTGGTTCCCGCCTTTCTTTCAGGTTCTCGGTTCAGCTGGTGTCTTGAATTTTCTCTTTCGGCGGCCGGTCATTGGGAGCGATGGTTTCGATCACTACTCGGATAGTAGAGACTGATGCATTTCTGTGGTGGTGTTGATTGGAAAAGGGGGGGGGGTGTTGCTGGATTTATCAGCTTGCATCGTGTTTTTGGAAGTGAACTGCTTTCTGAATAAATGACTTTCCGTAGCTGTTCTTGGTGAGTTTCTTGAATATATCATCTGTTTTTCTTTTGTTTTTTCACGTTGTGCGCTGCAGTATGTTCCGGCTCTTCGTATTGATGTCTAAGACTAATATATTCCGCTTTTTGGGGGGGTCTGAAGAAAACCGAAGATATCGACTTGTGTAGGTGTTTGTGCAGAGTTTTATTTTGAGGCTACGGGAACATCCAAACACGGCCGAGAGTCTTATCTTTTAAGGGCGAATTGAATTCTCGGTCAATGAAATTTATATGAGAGAGAAAAATTATGACGTAGGATCTCTTGACGATCGAAAAACAGTCGTTTAGACGTATCTGAGAAATATTTTTGGTTGCGGCTGGAGTGAAATGAGAGCTCGTCCCTCGATGTGTTCCATTCTTATATTTGCCGTGGCATATGCTCTATTGTAGTAATCAAAGGGGCAAGAAAATAAAAAAGGAGCCATACTGACAACCCGTGAAAGCATATTTTTTCTTGGAAAGCTGCGCCCCGCTACGGTGGTCTAGTGATAAGTTATGGCGCTCGACTGCTGACCCGAAGGTCGCGGGATCGAATCCCGGCCGCGGCAGCTGCATTTTCGATGGAGGCGAAAATATGATTGAGACCCGTGTATTTAGATTTAGGTGCACGTTAAAGAACCCCAGGGGTTCAAAATTTCAGGAGCCCTTCACTACGGCGTCTCTCATAATCATATCGTGGTTTTGGGACGTTAAACCCCAGATATTATTATTGGAAAGCTGCTTCCCTGGAAATTTAGGAACGCAGAGCCATAGAGCACGCCATAGAGCACTCCTCAATTTAGGAGTAGATGAGTGAATACAACACATTTCCAGAGCCGGTCAGGAAAAGTCGACCTCAGGACACCTCTGGATATGAACCTTGGACTACCGGTGAGAAGGACAGTGGGGCAGTTACGGGGGAGGGGGGGTGGTCGGCCTCAGGGGGGGGTTACAACCCCCGAAACCCCCCCCCCCCGTCGGTGCGCCACTGCAATGGACTCACGACGGACAACATCGTCGTCGTCGTCGTTAGGCAAGGTCGTAGCCAGAAAATTTTTTCGGGGGGAGGGGGGGTTCAACCATACTTTATGTATGTTAGTGCGTGCGTTTGTATGTGTGTATATATATACGCAAGCAAAATTGAAAAATTTCGGGGGGGGTTGACCCCCCCCCCCTCAACACCCCCCTTGGCTACGCCCCTGTCGTTAGTGTACCGTCCGTTGCGTGTTTTTTGCGCTGCAGTGCGCCACAATTCCCTTTCTTGTCCCTTGTCCGTTCTGCGCTGGTTGTCGAAGACGGATTACCAACAAGCGCAATCTCAAACCTTGTTTTCTTTCGGACTCGACCAAAGGAGGGGGGAAGGGGAGGGGCTGCGGTGAAACTGCCCCCCCCCCCTCCCCCCCGTAACGGAGGACCCTGCGCCCGCATATTGTGATGCATATTATAAGTCTGAAAATCCACGGAAATTTACGCGGGGGCAATAGCCTTCTAGTTCGGCAACAAGAGGTAGCCACAATCGCTGACCTTCCGGCGCGGGTCCTCTCCTTTTAACGGCAACGCATGCACCACGTGTATGAGTGGCTCGGTTGGTCGCGCATTTCCTGGAACAAAAGCGCAGGACAACTTTAAAGAAAAGCGGGAGGGACGGCGGCACGGTGTTAAACGCCGGGGCACTCATTCGACACTGTGGTAATGGATTCAGTATGGCGGCGCCCGAACAAAAGAAACGCGCGGAGGTCGAAGCGACGACGACGGCTGATGAGCAGTCAGCGCTTGTTCCCACGCATCGACCTTCGCCGGCGCGCACCGGTACGGGCCTGAGCCACGCATACAACCTTCGAGGAAAGCTGCCGCAACACAAAAGCCTCACGCAAAGACGTGCGGAAGACAAGGTCAACGACACGGCGACGCTCGCACATAAACGCGCGGGGGGTTCGGGGGGCCGTGCGCAGGAGGTCTTCGAGGCAGCCTCGGGAGTGCTTGTCACGTGCGCGGTTGTAGTTGCCAATAATGAAACTTTCGCAATCATGACAGTATAAGCGAAATTTGGCGATACTTGTGATGTAGCCGAACTTGCTGTTCTTGCTGACAAAAAAAAGAAGTGGCAATTTCGCCGCGAGGGCGAAGCAATGAATGCGATAGCAACAAATTGGAGTGTCACGCGAAGAAAGGCTAGCTTTCGCAAACACGTCCGCTGCAGCGAGCGAAGTGACCTTCGCGCTGTCTATGGCTTAAACACAAACTTTGATGTGAAAGCACAACACTTACTATCGGCGTCAAATGAAAACGCGAACAGCGCCAGTCATCACCATGGACAGGCGCGCGTATGCGCAGTGCTGACAAACCGGATGTGGGCGCCTCTCAGTGGTGATGACTGGAGGGTGCGCTCTATTCCATTTGCTCATGCTTGTCGCTGTTCGCGTTTCATTTTACGCCGATAGTACAAACCTCCGCCCTCAAGAGGTAAACGTGCGAGCACGGGCGACCACACTCTGTAGATCAAAGTAAGGGCTGAAACGCGTATCCCAACTCCGGCGAAAGGCGAGCGGGGCGACGACGTTTGCAGCGCATCCTTTACGCCATCTCGCGGGTAATAGTCAGCGCCTCTGCCACGCTGAACCACTCTGCGTACCGCCAGTGGTAAATGGTGCATATAATTAGCTCGCTGTTAGTATAACGAGGGATCTATGCTATGTGGCGGAGTGGTTTAAGGCGCCGAGGTGCGTGGGGTCGCAGGTTCCAATCCCCGGTCCCGCGAAGTTGGAACAGTTTTCTTCTGATCGTATTTTTCTTTGTGCGTAATATATGTACAGTGGAATCTCGTTGATACGTTTTTCACGGGAACCGGAAAATAAAACGTAGTATGCAAAAATGTAAGTATGCCTAACTTTTACGTGAAAGATTACAATTGCCCTAACATATATCCGCTTCCTTATTAGGCTAATCAATAATTTTGCGCAGTTCGTGCAAAAGCGGTGTGCTTGAATGAAACGCTATAGAGAGCGATCATGAATCGCATCACAAGCTCTCAAAAGGGACCTCTTTGACTACACCAAGGATCACCTGGCTTCTCGACGTCGCCCGTGCCATGGTTTTTCGGAAAGCCCTGCAACTTCTTGCCAGTCGTGATACGTGTAACCCAGAACCTTCGCACGGATTATCGTAGACATCACGAGTAGCCCAGCCGCGTGTATACGGGATAGCATCTGTTGCGAGCCTGCACTGTGTGCTTTGTCTGTATTGAATATGAACCAACAAAAAAAGAACTTTTAAGAGCAGAGCTGTTTAAGCCGAGCACTGGTCCGTGACGGGTGAACAGAAATGATCATCGTATTATCCCGGCACGCGCTCTCTTCGTCCTCTTCTGCTTCGCTCCCAGAACACGTGTGTCGTGGGCTGCAGTGACTCTGATGGGCGAGAGAACGAGTACAGAGAGAGAGAGAGAGAGAAAAAGAGAGGGGCAGACAGAAAGAGAAACAAAAATCCTTGGCGAGGTGGGATTCGAACCCGCGTACTTACAATCCGACGGCGAGCGTCCTAACCACTCGGCTATCCAGGTACGCTAGCAGAGCATAGCATTGTATAGTATAGTATAGCGAGTGGGTGGGAAATGGAAGTGAGGGTGAGAAGGAGGGAGGGAATGGAGGAGGGGAGAGAGTAAACCATAGCATAGAAAGAAAGAAAGGAAAAGAAATATAGAGAGAAAAAGATAGAAAGAGCAAGCAAGTGGGAGAGAAAGGGAATAACGAGAAAGAACAATAGAAAGAGCAAGAAAGAGAAAGAAATAGAGAGAGAAAGAAATAGAAATAATCAGAGACAACAAACGCGTAAAAAAAAAACAGAGATGAGAGAAAAAGAAGGAAAGAGAAACAAAGCAGGCTGCCCAGCTCCGCACTTCCTTCAGGCTTGGCACCAGTTGTGCGAAGCTGCCTTTATTTATTTTTTTTTTTTGCGCTGATATAACACACGCGGCGTCCTTCGGTACGTCGTGCTTCGGGGCAGGTGAGCGTCGTCACGTTGCGTCCACGGTTTTAATCATTTATTCATTTCGCGGATCCAAGCGTGTCGATTCATGGCTCAGTATAGCATGTATACTATAAGGGCGTTGTTGAAGTATTGCAGCGTGGTTGAAGTACTGAAAAAGAAGTACAATTGGTCGCATCATGACATAGACGGAAATTCTGTGTTACAGGTATACGGCACACCGCTTCATAAGGTAGGTGAGATTCTCTCGCCCTGTTAGAGGCTTTCAGTGTCTTGCACGGAATTACTAAGGCGAAAGCCTTAGGTGCCTCATCAAACGCGAAAATTGACCGTCGGTGTCCCGCGTCGGCGTTCCGCGGTGTCGGGGACAACACAAGTGATGCAAAAAAACCATATGACGCCATTATGACGTCCCAAATCGTCAAAATTGTTGACGTCATTGTAATGTTACGTGACGTAACATCAGACGATGGCTTCATCACATCCGTGCACGAAGTCGATACGTTACCCTCAGATGACTGCTGCAGCTTCCTGAGAGTACACCATTGTTCTAGCTATTATTAAATCTACGCCTGAGAAATCAGCCGCAGACGTCGGACCTTTGCTGCCGCCCCATTTGGTTTCTATATGGACTGAGGCTTTACAATCGATGAAAAATATGTTTTCATTGTGTTAAGCGAATGGGCGCACTAGCCCAGAGTTGGGATCAAGCTATTATGCGGACAGCGTCTCACTTTTTGGAATAAACTGCGCTTTTTATTTCATTTAGTTTGGGGTTAATTTCAACTGGGCGCATTGTAAATACCGTGTTTACTGCCTTCTTTCTTTGTTTTTTAGTGCGAAAGCACTTTTACCTTAGCTATATCGATATTTCGGGGATGGATGGATGAATAAACTTTGTTTTGGCCCCATCCGAACGCGCCCTAGCACGTTGCGGGCCGCTCCCACGTCGGAACAGAAAGACCAAGTCTCTCTGCTGCGTCGCGGGCCCGTTGGACTGCCCATAGTTGTGCTTCGAGTCCGGAGCTGGTAATAGCTTCCCATTTTGGGGTGTCAGAAAAGAGCATGAGGGTTCAGCTGGACTCAGTGCTCGGCCTCATGGAAACATAGGAAGGAAAGGTGTTTTCTGGGATGAATTGCCTTTTGGGACTTTTGAACCTAACGTGTTACGAAGACACGTATAGTTCCTTTACTTTTTATTTCTGGCTTTTTTTTTTTCATCGTAAAACAGTGCATGCCTATTTTGTCTTTTTCCTCTTCTTTTAATCGTAAGAACAGTACGTGCCTGCGCGCGTGTATGTTTTAAATTATGCATTCTGCAAATATGTACATGAAGGCAAAAGTTCGACCTCGCGAGCTTCGATCTATCATGTGATCTACATGTCACCACCCTGCAACGTGTGTTCCTTCCTGCTCTTGTGCCTGCGACGAACGTTCCAAACCTTTTGTGTGGCTCCACACCGGTATTCAGTACTTTAAACTGGGGCTAATTTGTTAGACTGGATTACGACTACTGCATAACGAACAAATGTGCTTACTTATTGCTCAGCCGTCACGGCACAGGTCTGCATAAGACTTGCTTGATGTCATTTTAGTCGCTTTTAAATTGTACTATGATATACATTATGAACAATCTACCAAACACTACAACAATTTATACAAAAGTTATACGGATTCAGATAATAGTATAAAGCATGGACAGGTGAATGATGCTGTGTGAAAATGCCTCCTGGTCACTTCCGGAGTATCGCAGGGCTATATATTACTTTTCCTAATACATGATAATACGGTTGAGTAAAAATTTCACCATCTCCCACTACAGGGAACCATATGGGGATGCGAAGGTGCGCATGGGTCGACTTAAAGTTCCGTTCATCACGGGCACCTTGCCCGATGTTAACACGTCCTTGCAAGTGGAGAACACCATGAATTCACTGTAGTTGCTGTTGCTGTTACTCGTCCCGAACTCTTGTTGGAGCACGACACGCGGGTTCATCGCGCGTATGCAAAATTTCGTTCCCCGACGCCATCACGTGATTGATGAGAGTATGTAAGGGGAAGAGGCCACAGCGTCTTACCTAGCCCCTTACACAAGCCCGAACGCGCTAGCGCGTGCCAGCACACGTGGTTTTGTCTGCGTTACGCCAAGCTAGGACAGCATACGGCAGCCCGGGCTCCTAAAGTGCTCTGCACTATCATCATCAAGGCGGTCGAAGAACAAGACGAAGAAGACTTCTCCTTGGCGCGAGCGCGCGCTCAATATGTTACAGATGGCTATGGTAGGTTTTAGAAAACGGAAGGTCGCCAATGGAACTACGGACAAAGCCCATCGCAAAAGCTGCTTCGCATCTAAAAGTAAATACAGCGTCAAATTTCTCTCATGACTGGAATATTGTTACGTGAATGACGAGACGCCTCTTCTGTAAATTATAAACGCGACATATTTAAAACAGCGGTTGCAGCGCTTACCGGTTCAGCCCCGAGCTCGAGAGGAGACAGCTCGTCGCCCTCTTCGTTGGGCGCCCACGCGCACGGTCCGAAACTAGCAATATGCGTGTAGCATAATCCCCGGCGGCAGAAGCGCCGTCTCGGCGCGCCTATAGATGTCAACGTCACTGGGAGAATGGTAAGGCTTGAAGCGTGCGACGTGTACGATATCGCTGACCTGCGGAGATGATCAAGACGGCGGCGCGACAGGAGCGATTTCGTATGTTACGGGAGTCATCGCACGGAGCACTCGGTATATGGGCAGGTGTACCGAGGGAAAGAGAGAATAAAAACATTTATTTCTAACAAGTTGAGTCTCTAGTGGTTGGACCTCCTAGTCCGGAAGACCATTGGCTCTTGCCGCCGTCCGGGCTCGGTAGACTCGGGGTTGTTGCGGCTCTGCGTCAGAGCTGGACAGGGTCGCCTCCCACTCGACTAATGCAAGATTATGTTTGGCTGATATATTGGGATTGTGTTGGCACTCCCAGACCGCATGAAATAAGGTGGCCGTCTGGGGACAGAATTCACCTTGCGGATTGTACGCCGGAGGATCTATTTTGCAGAGCAGCTTTTCCGACAGGCAAACATGACGGGTCGGCGCCCAAAGCAGAACCAACGAACCAGGCGAAAAGTGTGCGTCTCGGTGTCGTCGATCGTACAAACGCCGTTGGTTCTCTTGAGAGGTCATAACTTATAACCCATGCATTCACTTATGTGAAGCAAGGTTCCTTGTTCTTCACTCTTGCTCAGCAGGACCGGGACAGTCCCGCAACAAAAAGTGCTTGACTGTCGGACCATACAGTAACATAGTGAAGGGCGAGATTAGACACTTACGTGGCCCTTAGGCTTTAGGCGACTTGTGTTCCTTCCTGTGTTCGCAGCGTACCTAGTGGGTGCACGGAATCATACAAACTCCAAGACAGCCCACGCCGGGGAACGCCGGAAGGTGACAATCTGGGGTTAGGGAAAGTACACGACCTTCGAGCTCGCTACCATGCGACGCGTCAAGTCCGGGAGGCCACCCCTCGGTTCGACTTTTTCTTCTTTTTTCTAAATCCGGTTGGCGAGCCCGGATTTTGCGGCGGCGAGCCCACATGATACAAACATGACAACTGTTGATAAGAGGCGAGATGTTTTAGTGTGAAGGAAGTGTGCTCCAAAGGCATATGCGTCAATTTTCACTTCTTCCGAGTTGCTGAAGGTGCACATAGAAAAACGTTTTGGCAGGCATCTTCCTGTTCTGTCGTTCTTCCAGCACCATGTGACACAGCAGTAGTTGTGACTAATAAATAACTGCCGAAGGCACGAACTAAGATAAGTAGTACAGCGATAGTAAGTAGTCGCTCTGCCAACTTTCTCTTCAACATTTCTATTTGCATCGTCCGTGCACAAAAAAAGTTCTGAGGCGAAGTTGCCAAAAAAAAGTTTAAAAACAACACACACACACACACACACACACACACACACACACACACACACACACACACACACACACACACACACACACACACACACACTTTTTATAAATGACGACGTAAGCAAACGTACTGAACTACGTGCTGAAGAAGAGAGACGGGAGAAAAGAACAAAACTGTCATCAGCTAAGCCTACATAGAAGTTCAGCTACGTTTTCAATGGTGTTAATTACATAGGCGTCCACGTAACACTCATAACAACGTCCGTCAACAATTTACGAGCACCACATTTAAGTAGGGCTGCTGAACATTAAGCTGGCAAGCATGCCCAGCAAAATTTCTTTCACGCAAATGCCGTACGCTCAACAAGCGGTAACATTCTTTATTAGATGCAAAACATCAATGTCTTTAGGCTAAACCTTATAACTCGGGATATTCACGTAATCACAAAAGGTCACAACGCTGATAAGTACACGTCCATGATAGTTCACATCCCCGATAGCAATTCCTGCGCGCAAGTCTGCAGCGTTCAAGCAGCAATAACGACAAAGAACAAGGTATACACCATCTGTGCCAAAAGCACATGTAAGCTGCAATGGCTTAAGTTCGCTGTTAATTACTCACACTGGCGCAACGTTGTCCTATCTGGATCTGTCAAATGTAATGATTACAACGCTAAAACAAAATAATGCAAAACTTCAGTCTTACCGAGAAATAGCAGCTCCGTGGCACGGACAGCTCCTTGGACAACGCAGCGACAGTCACAGAGCACGTCTTGACATGTTGAAGAAGCCCGAAACAGCTGGCTCGGTTGATAAGATCAGACAGATGCCAAGCGGAGCATCGCCGTGTCATTTTCGCGAACGGATCGACGGATTCGCACGTAAGACGAGTCGCACGTAAGACAGACGAATGCCACACGGCAAAGCAAAGAGATATACCGTGCGCCGTAGAACGGGATACTGCGGTACAGATAGCATGCGCGTTTTTTTATTTGGATAGGAGGTGACGTATTGCCCTCTATATCGGGTGACTGGAAGCGCCGTCGCTCAGCCGCGAAATGGTCCGAATGTCCACTTTTGTCTTGCCTATGTATACTTGACCCTGGTCGCACGAAGCCGCGATGTTAATTGGGGAGGAGTGCGTTGGCGCAGTTTGCACACAACCGGTGGAAGTGCTTCGTCAGCCACAGCTGCTAAACGAACGGCTCGAGTAGATTTGGTGCGAGTTAGTTGGTCGGTGATCTTGGGCAAGTTTCTTCGCAGCGCTCATCTGTGTCTCTTTGTTTCTCGGTCTTTCGTACTCGTCTGCATCGCTGTGGAGAAAAAAAACAAAACTTGCTCATGCTGGAGCAGGCTCAACGCTCCGTTGTTGCTTGTTCTTACTGTTTGTTTGTCGTCGTTATACAAGGCGGGGAAACCGCATGCGCTCTCCAAATGCATGTCACTGGAGCATAGGCGTGCGCACAGGGGGGGCAGGGGGGGGGGCGCCCCCCCCCCCCTAATCACCTAAGAGGGGGCGCAAAATCTGCCCCGTACATTGACACCTCTAGTCACCTAAGAGGGGGGGGGGCGCAAAATCTGCCCCATCATTGACTTAGTAGGGTGGGTGGGCGCTGCGATGAACCTTCGCCCCCCCCCCCCCTAATGGGGAACCCTGCGCACGCCTATGCACTGGAGACCACTTCAGAGCAGCGAACCGATGCTCATCAAACCGATGCTTAGAGAGGTTACCTTGAAGCTTTTCGTGCGGAATATTACGGCGTACTTTGTGTAAATGCGTGCGTGTGCACTGAACGACTGACGAAAAAGCCCTTGAAAAGTCGCCTCATCGCAGATGGCTCCAATCTCTCTCGGGACCGTGGCTATTTTCCTCTGCTAAGGTGATTTACACTGCGACAGCCTCACGTCATTTCATGCTTGGAATACTTCACGCGAAAGTGAACACACCGGGCATTCGTCCTAAATCGAGGAAGCTGCATGCCCCGAGGCTCCACACATGCCTCGGGCACACATTGTCGAGAGGTGTCGCGCAGGGGCGTAGCCAGAAATTTTTTTCGGGGGGGGGGGGGTTCAACCATATATTATGTATGTTCGTGCGTACGTTTGTATGTGGGCGTGTATATATACGAAAGCAAAACTGAAAAATTTCGGGGGGGGGGGGGTTGAACCCCCCCCCAACCCCCACCCTTGGCTACGCCCCTGGTGTCGCGCACTGCGTGGTGTTTCTAGAACCGTCCTTGCGGTTCGTTTCGCGACCGTGAACTTCCCACTTATCGAGACCAATTGACAGAGACTCCTTCCAATCATGGCTTATTCTTCCGCCTCGAACAACTTTCGGAGGCATGCGCCACAAGGCGCACGCTCCGGCTTTCAGCTGCGGTGCGCGTGTTCGCGGTCACGCACGGAAACTGGTCTCGTGGGCGCCGCCTGTCACGTGACCGTCTGGCAGTCTCTCCATGAGTGATGGGTCGCCAGCGCAACCCCGACGGTCGGGTCACCGTGGAGTCGGGCTCCCTTCCCAGAAGGCGGCTTCCGATACATACGCGATGCGTGGAGGTGTAGAGGGAGCTGCATTCCTACCGCCAGTCGAAGATATCACCGCACTACCAAGGCAGACTGCGACGGACACCGACAGTGAACGATCGAAGGTGATATTTCGGAGTGAAAATTTGGAATGGCATACCGCATTGTATAAAGAATACCCAGAACTTTTCCAGATCCCTGAAGAAATACTACTTTGAAGTGTTTTTCTCTGCCTGAGTTGACTGATATACTTTGGGCTGTAATTTTTCATCATGTATATGTATTGCCCTTTATGTGTTTTGTGCTTTCATTGAAAGATGTTGCAATACCCTTGTTCTCTTAATTAAGCTATATTTGATACTTGCATCTACAAGATCCATTCTACAGTTCTGTACCCCGCTAATAACCAAGTTTCTGCGTTTAAAACAAGTTATGTACTTCCCGTTCCTCCTTCTTCAATCGAATTCAAGCGACTATTGTTAGCAGAAAAAATTACTTCTTGTATGAAAATATTACATTTGAGTTGTTTACTTCTAATGGGACCCGCACTAGCCTTTGGCTATGGGACCATACAGTTTGTGCTTGTTTTGTAAAAGATATGTGTGCAATAAAGAACATTCATTCATTCATTCATTCATTCATTCATTCATTCATTCATTCATTCATTCATTCATTCATTCATTCATTCATATAAGTTGAAACACAAGTGATTGGTAGTTTCAAACGCTGTCGCTGTTGCGGGCCTATAACACACGGACGACGGACATTGCTCGAAGTATACCACAGAAAACAATATCAAATGTATCCTCGTGAACTTCCTCCCGCTTTTCCAACCTTTTCAGTATATTTGTTCATCTTATTTGAAATGTTCTTACATGCGTTCGTATGTGCACGTGTACAGGCTGTTTCATACTTAGGTGAAAACTCGGAGCACATTGCAAAGCGCTCCGAGTTTTCTACGAGACTCGAACTTGGGCTAGTTGTTGTATTTCATGATTGAACGGCAGCGCAATCACACACAGACAAACCAGAGGAGGACAACAGGTACACAGCGATGGGCTGCAGAAATAAGTGCCTTTTCCTTTTCTCCTGAACCACAAACAACCGTTTGTCTGCGTGTGTGTGCGCTGCCGTTCAATCATGACGTACGTGTTTATACGCGTATGCAAAATTGAAGATTTTCGGGGAAGGGGGATTTGAGCCTCCCCCCCCCCCCTCCCTTGGCTACGCCAGAGAGAGAGAGGGAGAGAGAAACGGAACACATGGGCGCAATCACTTGTGTTTCAACTTGTATATAAGAGTTACTTTCAATGAGCACATTATTCGTCAACGGCCACGCATCAAACCATTCAAGAACCGACATATACTCTTGTTTATTGGTGAATTCTTGATTCTAACGGGCAAGCGCCATCTTTTGGAAAACGCTAGCATACAAGCAATCAGCCAGGTGTGCATTCTACTCTGCGACAGACTTCTGCTGTCGCGCTAAATTAATTCTTTCGGGGATGTCCTTTGTTTGTTTAGTTGATCGGTTAATTGCTTCCAGCTTCCCATTAAGATTTCGGCAAAGGTCGGGCGCTGAGACACTCACGGCCAACACTCACGAAGTTGCAATATTAACCTTCGAAATCTCGTTAACGAAACTTGACTTCTTCAGCAAGATCTGTTGATGGGAGTTTTGGTTGCTTCCTAATTCTTACTTTAGTCTATGTCATCTTTTTCATTTCGTCGAGCTACCCTGAATTCCTCAGCCTCAGATCCTTGCTTCACTGAGGACAGATGGCAACCCTTAATGAACTGGCTAAGCTGTACATGTATAACAACCAATTTGAACCACAAGGACACTGTCAGTAAAAAGATTCCGCCTCCGCACCTCCACTTACAAAACCGCGTCGCAGAGGAAGATTTTACTGCGGTGTGAGAATGTTTGCTTCCCTTCAGCGAATGAAAAACAAAAAAAGTTGCCTCGTGAAGTGGAACGCCCTTGCGCTCCTGTCACGTTTGACGGCTATGCCATTGTTCTCGATAAAAGGCTGCCTTCAGTCTTGTACCAGTTTTGCGTTTCCGTGCCAACGCAAGTGCCGTTTACGTTGGAACACACTGCGTCCCACTTCGAGAGTACGCACTTCCGCGAGAAAACAGGGCTTCACACTGCCTATGCTCGCGAGTAATACTGATTATAAAACATAGTATTGCGTTATTAAACGTGTAAGACGTTCTTAAGCTGCGCGAAGTGACGAGGACACAAGCAAGAAATCACATAGAACACCACGAGCGCATTACACCACGTTCTCTGTGTTTTCTTGCTTGTGTCCTGGTCATTTCGCGCAGTTTAAAAACGTCTAAAGTAACAGCAATGAACCAACTAGCCCTACAGAACGTATTACTAAACGTGTAAGTCACGAACCGCGTTGTTTCGAAAGGTGTGGCCCGCAAAGTGCGTGCACAGTCAAACACAACTGAAAGTTTACGGGAGACTACAGAGGCGAGGGTTTCACACTTGTCCAGGGGTATGAAGGGAAGTCCTTTTCAACGTATATACTTCCCCTATCACGACGCGAGCTTTACTGTATTTTAATATATGTGTGCAGATTAAACCGGTACTTTCCATGATCGGTACTTGCAGTAGCCGTCTTCAATTTACTGCGTGCTCCTGGCCGGCTTATATATACGCTGTGACTCTGCAGATGTTCTGCGCTGTCCATAGACCCGGGTTCACAAAAACGACTCACGATATAATTGTTCGTAAGAGACATGTTCAGCCAGGGGTGAGACTGGTCACATCAATAACCACGACCGGGTAGTGGCTTAGCCAGGTGGTGGTTTCGGGGGCTGAAACCACCGATCTGGCTGAGACATATTAGCGCAAAAAACCGACAATCTCAAGAAAGAAGACGAAGACAAGCGCTAATAATATGTCTCAGTAAGTTATGCACGGCCAACTAGCCCAGCAATTATTTTAAAACCGACCGCAATTTGTACACTTTGTATGGGTGCATATATGCATACATACAAACATACATACATACAAACACATGCACGAAGATATATCAAGGGAACTCGAACCCCCCCCCCCCCTCCACCGAAAAATATTTATGGCTACGCCTTTGCACACCGCCTGGCCAATGGCAAAAGAACACTTACGAACCAAAAAACTTTGCGAATTTGTGTCCTGGTCCTTTAATGCGATCGCAACTACACACTCTCGGTGCTACTCCGCGTCGCCGTCGGCGTCGCCGTGATGTTCTGTATAAAGTCTGAATTAATAACATCGTCCTGAGCGTCGAATGTTACATGTGCGAGTGAAAGCGCGCGAGCGCCAGCAATGAATGCTTATCTAGCGGAGAGGGAGCGTGCCAGCCGTCTTTCGTCGCGCGAAAGGCCCATGGGGCGGAGAGGCAGCTGCATGCGAACAGCGGTCGTGTTTCCTTACGCCGGCGTTCTGTCGATTTCCGTCATGTTGGATGCTGCAGGAGTTAGCTGCTAGCTATACTTCGTATGCCATTGCCACTTGTTACTATCGCACTAACTGCTTGGCCCTTGAGGCGAAATTGTGAATTTTTAGATTTTTTTTTTTGCATAGCTGCAGTTAAGCACGTAACCTAACAACACAATTCAGAGCTCGCATGAAGTTGCATTACTGCTCAATGCTCAACAATTAACCGAAGTCCTCTCTGAAACATTTGATACACGCCAGGCCCGTAGCCAGGAATTTTTTTCGGGGGGAAGGGCCCACTTGCTGAAAACCTTGACTACTTGAGAAAAACGCCTATTTTCATGATTTATTTTCGATAAAACACCATGTGTCATTAAAATTTCGGGAGTGAGCCCCCCCCCCCCCCCCCCTGGCTACGGGCCTGATACACGCACTACCGACCCAACTCGCTTTGTTTGCGTCCCTGCGACTGCATTGTGACACGCCTGATTTCGGTTCGACCTTTATGTGACGACACGTCCATCGGAACGACACTGCTAAAGCACCCGAAGCGTGTCGGCCTTGTCGCATGAGCAACAACGCGTGCGAGAAACAAAAAATAAAGAGGGGGAGGACTTTGACTGAGGAAGACATCAAACGTTTCCTTTATTGAATACGGGGACGTTCTTTGTCTAAGTCGGTTTGTAACATTTAGAGCAACATTGACAAGAAATCGTAAATCTATCCAGAATTATGTATCATTTATTTGGAACCGTCTCTGATCAATTCAAGTGTTGGCAAGTGAAATTAACACTGGGATTTGCTCCTTCGCAATCCGTGGTCTTGTATCAGCGCGACCTGAGAAATTTTATTATGTTTGCACTCACTTGAATCTCTTTGTGCGCGTTTGTAGACCCCAGAGACGTCCAACATATCTCGTCTGGCTTAAATCTGCGGTATTTTCGAATGTGAATCTCAGCGGGAGAGAGATAATAAACTTTATTTCATGATGACAGTCTGTAGTTAATCCCGGGTGGAGCCCTCTTGCAGAGCCCCACTGGCCGCGCCGGCTCGCCGGGTCTGGTCTATAGGGTCACCAGTTGGCTCTCCAGTGCCAGCTTGGAAAGCCGTGCCTCCCAAGACCACGTTAGGGTGGCTGACCACGTTGTGAGTGCTTGTGGACCATTGCCCATCGAAGGGCGAGTAGTGTCAGTGACGTATTGAAGGACTATAAAAAATTATGTGGCGCTCCATCGGCAAGCTGGAGAGAAATTCGTTAGTGTTACCTTTAATTACATCTAATTGCCCTCGATTACCTTGATGGTCAATACAAGCCCTTCTATTGCAAATCAGTTCTGCGGAATCACGCAAGGTGACGGAAGGCTTAATAAAGAAAAATGGTCAACCACCCGTTTGTAGCACCCTCGCGTTGCCAATTGTTAGCTTCCTGGTTAGTTCAATTGGTAGAGCGACCGCCCCGGAACGGTGTTGGTCCGGATTCGATCCCCGGACAAAGACAAATTTTTCGGCAACTAACAAGCTTTCTTTCTGAGAAATCCGTACGGATTTCCTTATGGCTTCGTGCTACAAATGGGTGGTTGTCTATTTTCTCTTTCTCACGAGCGATTGTCATCAACAGCCCAGCTACTGCGCGAGTAGATACGGCAGGCCAGCCACAATTAAACAGCCAGCGAGCTTCATGCAAACACCTTTCTTTCCGCCCACTTTTCGCCTCCTAATGCTGACGAAATAAAAGGAATATGACCTGCGAAATAAGTTTAAGTCGTTGCATCACCTACCTTGACGTACGATGTGGCGTCTGTAAATGCTTCATTGGAGTCAACAGCTCGGCCCCAACCATAGGTGTGCGCAGGGTTCCCCTTCATTGAAGGCGGGGGGGGGGGGGGGGGCGAAGGTTCGTCACAGCGGTCCCCTTCCCCTATTAAGTCTATGGTGCAGTGTATGGGGCGGACTTTTCTGCCTTTTTCGGATTGTCATTGAAAGAGTTATTTGTGAGTGACTGCCCCAATGAAAAATCCGAAGCCAAGAATGCTGCGATCTTGGTTCTTGGCTTTGAATGTAACTGTTTCTCTTGTGCCCAGCTGGGCCCTGAAGAAACAGTTACATTCAAAGCAGCGAAATTCCATTGCCTATAGTTCAGCACGTTCAAACAAATGAGCTTCAGTGTTTGCAATATGTATATTCCGATGGGGTTAAATGAAAATGCCACATACTGGCCACATTTTTCTTTCTTTATTACTAAGAAAAAACATCCATCATTGAGGAAAACACTAGTCATGCAGAGCTATAAGGCACTGCATGACAGTACAAGTCTCATAGAAAACCATGTGTAATCCAAAAACCATGTACAAGTTCACAATACACAACCACAACGCTCAACTCTGCATCCATCCTTAATATCATACCAACGCAAACAGATCATGCACACTGGTGACCGCAAGACATATTGCAGGTATTTATTCAGATTGCTTGGTCATGCCAAGCATGAAGGTGGATATGTAATGGAAAAAATGGTCCCTCTTAATATACACAAAAGAAGTAAACAATGAAAGGCTTCCACAAATGAAATCAAAAGATTAACTAGCCCCAGACGACGAATGATGATATGTGGCCCCAAAATTTGTTCAAGCTCGGCAAAAAATAATAAATGAGAAAGCTTATAAACTAAAAACACTGAACATAGAGTCCTGTATTGGCTTAGGACCGTCACATTTGTTCCTTGCGTCCCAAAGTTTTGGACAGCTTCAATGGAAGACAAAACTACGTTGTTCGCCTCGCCCTGGTCAGAGGAAATGAGTATGTGTGCAACATGAACAAAAAGTACAGACAATACACATATACTGGATGCTACTTGTCATTCGAATAAATAGAACCACAGTCAACGAGAAACGAAGAAACCTATACCACAAACAAAAAGGTGACCACAGCCACATGCAGTTCCACAGCTTGATTGGCTGTTAAAGAAATATTTATGTGCCTTGCAATAGGCTTTCGAGAATGGCGATTTCTGCAACTTTGCATAAAAAGAAAGATCTGAAAAAATTAGAAAAAGAAAACTGAAAGGCAACAAGTATGCTCACCGACACTCTGCAATATGCACATAATAGTTGTGTAACTTCACGTTCATGGCTACAGACGAATGCCGGAAAACTGTTACAAAACCTCCCTCGAAAGATGCATCACCCTGTCTGTGAGATATGATTAGCATGCAACAGAGCCAGAGGCAGCCCCTTGCGATTCTTCATCACCCAATATCAACGCTCGCATGACCACCCTTTTTACAGCTGCAAGTCAATTTCCCGCTGAGATTTGTCATGCAGTCTTGTACAACCTTGCTTCCTACTTTTGAGCACTGGCAGGTTAGTTTTTGTATATAAGGCAAACAAGACATGTCTCTCTCACATGCTTAAAAATGTCTCAAAATACACTGGGTCATATACATGGCGTCACAGAAGTTGCACCTTAATGAAATGAAATGGGACTCGCCAACTATCAAAATGTAATAACAACATGGAGAACTGTACATATGTCAGTGGGAGCACAACAAGAACTTCACTGCTTCATTATGCTAATTACTAGTTTTACTTCCGGCATTTGTGCAGCATACCAGTTTTAAAAACTCAGCGCAATATTACGATATGATGTGTACAGTATAACAGCCAGAGCTTTTCGAGAAAGCTGTGTTGGGAATGTTCGGATATCAGTCATGTATTCCGGAGGATGGAAATTTGTGTGAAAACCGCAGTCAAGCTAAAAGCTTAACTCTGGGGCCTACAAAACAGGCACCACTTGGTCCTCGATTATTGCTTAGATACACGAATGAGAAAGAGTTCATGAAAGTAACCAAAACTTGCCACG
Organism: Rhipicephalus sanguineus; assembly: GCF_013339695.2. Classification (NCBI taxonomy): domain Eukaryota; kingdom Metazoa; phylum Arthropoda; class Arachnida; order Ixodida; family Ixodidae; genus Rhipicephalus; species Rhipicephalus sanguineus. The sequence goes on along the minus strand of NC_051181.1, from coordinate 84,480,754 downwards.
TACCATGAACAATTCCCGAGGACAGCAGCTCTCGCCAGTGGGAGCACTGGACACAGCAGACATCGTAACAGCTCCACTCACTCAATGCAGACACAGAACTAAAGCAAACATTTCCACCAAACTTTCAAGACCTTCACTTAATTGCAAGACAAGTGCACTACATGGTAAACGATAACATGAACTCAGCTGTGCACCCACTTTTTGGTATTGCAGGTGCTGAGAATTTGATAAGATAAACACCAAAAGGCTTCGGGAATAAGAACATCTACGTGAATTGCATTCCACTCATGCCTTCTGAAGCATGAAATATCACACTATCCAAAACATGGCTGAAACTTTGGAAAAAGTGGCAGTGTTCATGGAAGGCCTACAATGCCTGAAGTTGCAAGGTTGATGATGAAGGTGCTGTAAAAGTGTTTCGACAGTGATATGAGGTGTTACAAATGACTAAAGATCGTATAATCTACATATTTAACAGCTACTCCAGTGCCCACTGAAGTCACAGGATAGTCAATCATACAATGCACGACAATTAAACAAAAAAAAATCTGGATTGTCTCAACTTGGTTTATTGGTTTATGAACTCATTTAAGCTATCCCCATTGCATAGTCCCACTTCTTGCAGTTATTTGGTAACTTAACTTTTAAGAGCTTAAATCAGGTGAAGAATTAAATCTAGCGTTATGATACATTACACGCAAGAGATTTTTTTTAACCTCCCCTCCCTTCAACCATGAAAAAAATTGTGAATGGCAACAGTGCTGAGTTGCTAAAATGAAACATAAATGGGTAAATGAGTGCTTAAGAGTTTGAATGCCATTTTGTCTGGAGGTGAGACAAATGGAGGAAAATTGCAGAGGTGTTACACTTGCTTAAAGTCCCATCACTAAATATTACAAAGTTTCGAAAGAGGACACTTCACTGAACTACATGAACATCAACTTTCTCTCGTCAAGCCCCGGTGGGCTACAACTACACTCGTACAAAGTTCCAGAATGATGGATGGGCTCGCTCCTTCTTCACAAAACTGCACATGCACACTAACAGTTGCCTAAAACAATCTATGACATGTCTTCTATAGGATATGACTCGTTTATGACTTTGAAAGAACCATGACAACACAGAGCTATCTAGACTCTTTGGCTCACGCAGTGATTCGGCAAGAGGGCAAGACCCACTAGGAGACAATGTCAGCTGGCCAACATGCTGTCAGAGAAGAGGTTGATTTCATCAGCAAGAAGCGTTCTGTATTTCAAAAGGTGTTGCGCTGACTTATTACGCAGCGGCTGCTTACATGTCCGCAACTGGAACATCTTGGCAAATGGCCGTGCGCAGCAGCAGGTCCAAACCGGCAGTCTTACTTTAAAATGTCACTTCATATGGCAAAGTAGCATATCCGGACCACACAGATGAATCTCCAGTTGTGCACCTCTTTATCCCTCATGCAGCCCTACATTTGACAACCAACAGCTTTGTTCTTACAAACATACAAGGTTGATCAAGCAAAAGTACATAAAATGCCTCAAGTGACTGTTTTCTAGACAGTTTTGTGACCACAACACACTGAATGCATTGTTACATGGAAAGTATTGCATATGCAGACTCAGTTTCGTTAAAGGAATGTGCCCTTGCCCAGTCACTTTGGAGCACGAACAACTATCATAGTTCGTTTAGAGTAGATGCTTCGGTTCATCATCACCATCAATTGAAAGTCATTGCTGATTAGACATCATTACCAATGCCTGTTAGCGATGGTAGCGTTTCTTTTCTAAATTTTCTTTTTGTCCTCTCACATGTCTCTGTTTTCAGTTCGGAGACCTTTATAGTCCGTAACGCAAAAGCAAGCAGGAGAAGTTAGTGCAGTGAGTAGTAACTCACACTAAAGAAGCGTCAGTACAGTTGTGCAACGTAGGCAAAAATAACGTGTCTCTGTCGTGTGCACTTTTCTAATGCTACTGTTTCGCAAGTTCCGCGGTGAAGACCACGTCGAAAAGAAGAAAGGTTGATTTATCCGGCACATTAATTCATGTACTTCACGTAAAGGTCAGTGCGTGAATTCGCATTTCCCGGTCTGTTGCCAATCGTTATCCCAGATTTTCTCGCATCATCTTCGCCATGACATGGCACCCCCGCGCCAACACATACCTCTTGTCCTTCGCAGCCATCCAGGCCGCGTCACGGATGGAGAAAAAAAACCCAATTTTTACTACGGCCGAATACCAGTATCAACGCCCACCGGCATTCTCCGCGCACTAAATTCCAGTCGCGTGCGCTGGCCTCGGAAAGTGTGTAGGCTGTCTCCCTCCGATACAAACGTTTAGTGGCAAGCCAGCACAACGTGGGCGCGTTCGCGCGGCAGGCGAGTCACAAGTTACGTGGTGCTGCGCGTGACACCAGGCTAAGCACGATTCACCGTCCGTCGGCTACCTTGAGCGCAAGAAAATCCTTGACGCGATTGCGTCATCCGAAAAGAACGTCATGCGTCGCGAGAGGGGCCCCGCTTCCGCGTAGTGAGCGTGGTCGACGCCGCTCGCTTCCTCTCTCGCCCTGTACGTTGCAGCAGGCAGGGCGCCGAAGCTGATTGCGATCTCGCATTCGGATTCATTAAACGACACCGAACAAGGGAAACTGCGGCGGATGCCAAGCTGCTGCACGCTTTCTAGGCCTAGGCGCTCAGCCTCTTTCGGCGTCCTGCCCAGGACAATAAGTGTGGCAGAACAGGATGCGGGGGCCGCCGATGGCGGCGGGAAACGAGAACCCAGGTGCGACAAGAAAAGGGGCACTTCTTTCAATTTCTTTTTTATCGCTTTAAACTTGTTCACGCATTCAAAACGGTCCAGGGTGCCTCTCCCATCCATAGCAGTGAGATACTACCGAGTCGGGAGCTGCGACGACGGAGAGAAAAGAAGTAAAACACATAAAAAAGAAACGGCTGACAGAACAGATGGAAACCTGTAGGAAAAGCAGAGGGGTGGGTGAGAAGCGAGGCAAAAAAAGTCACGCCGCGTCCCACATGGGCTGGAGAGCTGCGTGAACTGAACCCTACCAAGACCGCGTCACGCAAGGGGGGGGGGGGCTACAAAAGGTCGGCGACGAAGCAACATAACACAGAAAAACGAAATCACGCGCCTTTGTGTTGCCAGCGCGAAACTTTTTCGTTTTTGGCACGGAGCAATGACTGCTAGATCACGAAGTGAAGATGGGCTACGCGGTTTTTTCTTCGGTCAGTGTGTGTAGGCGAAATCTTTGGTCACCCTTCACAGTCCCGCGTTGTTCCTCCTTTTGAGGAAAGGTCGCAGGCGAGGATTACGAAAAATGAAGAAAAAGAAAGAAGGCAGCCTAGCGTAACAGCCACAACTATCAGGCCGACGCAAACGAGTGCGCGGCATTCGCTAATGGAGACGGTACAACTGTTGAGTTAATTGTTTTCGGGACATCAACGAAGTATTGAGGGCACTGAACACGAGGTTGAAAACTCAACGACTTGCAGAGCACTATTTGAAAGTGGAATACAACCGCGCTGCTTCGATTCTTTTTTTAAATTATTTTTTATCGAGAGAGCAGCCGTGCCCGCAGCTGCTTCTCTACATGACGTCGCCACTGACCGATAATAGTACATCTTTTGGATTTTTTTTTTCTTTTTTACAGTGCCCCATCACGAAAACAATTCTGCCCAACCAATGTGCACGGCTACGCACAGAGAAAGAAAGAAAGGCGAAACGAACGAAACAAAAGGAACGCGATACCGCAATTATATACATTGTCCAAACGTCGCCATGTGGGAATCGCTACCACAAGTAACTATTTGCGGTAACAGTGGCCTCAACAATCTTCTTCCAGCGTAAGCGGTCGGTGAATTCAATGAGGCCGCTGCCTCTGAGTACCTCTCTACGTCGGTCAGAGAGATGATATTGCTCGAGTAGCTTGCGAAAAAAAAAACAAAAAAAAAACGACTCGCGCGATACATGGTCAGGCGAACTTTTTTTACCATTTTATACTCTCAGGACTCTAAACGAACAGCGTTTGTTCCAACGAACGCTGGCTCGAAACGCGAGCGTCGCGTTCCAAAAGGCGGCGCGGCTGAGAGGACGTTTCGGCGCCATGGAAAGCGCGGGCCCAGCAACGGCGCACCGTGCGAGCCTCATATATCGATCTCCGCCTGGCAGTGTCAGGTGAGCTAGCAATGGCGACGACGGGATGCAGTACGGTATCGCGTTGCCAATGGGGCCAGGGTGAGCGAATACATAAGGCACTGGAAAGAGCGACAACCGTAGGCGCCGCGACTGATTTCCCTGTGAGCAAGGTCGAGTTTTCAATCGAGGCGGATCAACCTACCAGTTGCGACACACTAACCTCTAAAGCTTCGTTTCCGCAAAGCTTCGTTCACGATATCGACCGCTGTCAACGTTATAAGCAAATGCCCTCAAGTGCTTCGGGAAGCGTTTCCTGTTTTTTACGCGGTATGGGGCTGGAGTTGTCCATTCTGCATTTTTCTCAAACACTTTCGCGAGTAAAGTGAGCAGTGTAAAACGGTTATAAAGCTCCTAATCGAAAACTGCACGAGGTATATCGTACTAAAACAGCTTGATATGAATGTAGAAAGTCCTATACGAACCCTAGAAGACACATCACAACGAAGACAAATGATGATGGGTAATCAATCAGACGAGCTCGAGGCTTTTGCCTTCCAAGTGTTTCTCCAGGTCCGAGATAAGGTCCCTGTAGTGGACGGGGTCTAGGTTCTTGGCGAGCAAGTCGAGCAGGAACCATTCGCCCACTTTGCAGCGGTCCAGCACGCGTTCCAGGTAGGTGACGTTCACGAGACGCGCCCGGGACTTGAGCACGTGGAACCTGGCCGGAGCCCAGATGAACAGCACCGAGCGGTACACAAGCACGAGACCGGAGAGCACTGCGAGGATGACGAACCAGAACCAGAGGAACACGTAGATCTTTTCGTTGATGATGTTGATGGGAAGGATGCACATAGCGTCGTGCTTTTGCACGTCGCCCGACGAACCGTACATGTGAAAGGTGCACTTTGTCAGTCGCGGGAAGACCTTGATCATGGGGTCGAAGCGCACCGACCAATCCCACTCGGTGAACTCGAGCACCTTGGTGCCGTAAGTGGAGAACTCGCCACCCAGGAAGTCGTCCATGAGGTAGATCTGACCGATGACGTTGACGAAGTTGAGGATCTCGCAGAGGAAGTAGTAGAAAGTGTACATCCTGTGGTGACCGATGTTGTTCATGAAGTACTCGACCAGAAGCTTGCGGCTGTTCTTGCGCTTGTCGTCGCACAGAATGGGAGAGTTGAGATCGAGCACGAGCGTGCTGATCTTGTTGCCCTCGCAGGCGAGCCACAAGTAGCGGGGGACGTAAAAAAGCACCGCTTGCAGGAACAGCACGAAGCACACCCACTGGTAGTAGCCGTGGTACACTCGCTGCTCGCCCGGAGTGTACTTGTCCACGCCGGGGTAGGGTACTTGGACGCCGACCTTCTTGTTCCAGGCATCCTTGACGCTGAACGTCGAGTGGATCCAACAGAAGGTGTCCAACACTCTCGTCGGAACGCTGTCCTTGCTTATGCAGTCGATAGGGTCACCGATGTACTGCCGACTCGTGACAAGGATGCTGAAGGCAATTAGAAGCGCGCACGTCACCTTGTAGTGCAACCGAAACACATGGTTGTCGGTGACGATCGTTTCGATCTTGATGAGATTCTTCAGTCCTCCGAATATCTTATCCATGGCTGCGAAGGCTTCGTTTTCGGCGGCGACCGCCTAAAGGAAAAGGCACGGTTGTTTCGTTCGTTGCTGAAGCGGCGCGACGACGCACAAAAAGTACGCTCGCCGCCGACTGCCAGACAAAAATGGGCGATGCGAGCACTTTCCCTTCCGCGCACTACACAAACCGCCGTACGCCGAAGCGACGCAGCTGTCAAAAGAGAACGGCCTCGCCGGCGAGCAGCGAAGTTGGAACGTCGGCGCGCCGCGTACCCGCACGCAACCAACCGTAACGCTCTCCAGAGGCCCACGTGACCCGCGACGACCAATCAAGATTGGGCGAGAAGCGCGCCTCGTTTTGAACTTTTGTGCGTCCCAAGCGCGTCGCCCGCTTCCTCCTCTCTTGTGAGAACGTACAGAAAGGCAAAAGCTGTTGTCGGGGGGTGAGGATGAGACGTCCCGAACCTTTCTTGTCAGCGGGGTTCCCCCGACCCTCACGAGGAGGGCAAATTGAGAGGGTGCTTTTGGGGGGTTAGCTCGGAGGATGCTGCTAGGACAATCTGGTGCACTCTCTTCCCTGGAAATGGCGACGGGGAGGGCGGGCGAAGCGGAGGGGTCCAGGGGTCGTCCACCAACTTGCCAGCGGTTTGCCCGCGCTTGGGGGCCTCGGTTGCCGCCCGCTCGTTGTGTGGCCATGCGCGCGGGTCGATTTCGTCACTTGGAAACGGCCTGGCAAAACGTGCATCAAAGCGCCGATCGCACGTGCGACATTGGCGTGCGTTGGCTCGTCCGCCGAGCCAGTCCGTCCTCATCGTCTCGGCGCCATTCGTTAAAACAACGCGTCGCGTCTACACGCCAAGCGATGCGTAACCAAGGTCGTACCGAAGAAGAGCACACGCAGAGCCCGAGAAATTCCGTGCCGGCGAACTGTAGGCTGCGGTGGAGGGGGCTGTCACTCCGCTGCGTCTTGCGGGTGAGACCGCGCTGGGGCGTTGTTTGTTTTGGTAGTACCGATGTGACGCTGCCGTATTCAGCATCGTTGATGCGCCCAAGTTTGATAAGGCATGTGCAGGTGGCGGCGTACATCATAAACAACTCGGTCACATATCGTCGTTTTCTGTAAGTTTACACGAGTGGCGACGCAGTAGGATAGGGAAACAAACGTGGACATTTAGTGATGCCTGTCAGCACAAGAGTGGCGGCATTATTTCAGCTGGTCTCTTGCTTTCAAACTGTCGAAGCTGCCTTGTGGAAAACCGCACTGATACCTGTTGCAATAACGCTCATGATTTCACCATCTGTTTATCCGGCGATGGAAAATTGCGTAGCTGCGCCGGTGTACCAACACGTGAAGTCATACGCAAGCGCGTCAAACTGTCAAGAATGTTGTATATGAATCATGATGCACCGAAACGTGATCGCGAGCCTTCTCGAAATCAAAAGCCGAATTCGCCGTGCTTCAATGAGCGCACCGAAGTTCGTCTTTTTTTTCTTTGTGTGTAAATGTGTGGTACACCTCTTTAGTGTAATGAACATATTAATTAATATTAGGACCTTTACTCAGCATATACCTCGAAAAACCACCGTAGGCTTCGTGCAGCTAGCATATTAAAAACAAACACGGAAATACTCCACGACTCGAAGGCGCGTGGTTGACGGGCAGCTGCGCATTGTCAGCGTAGCTTGTAGGCTTCACTACTCTGAATGCATTATGCCAACTTTGTTCTCGTAAACCTTTGTGCCTTCTCTACAGTTTTAAGCATAATGGCTTTTTGTTTTATTATTCAGGTTTTATTACAGTAGTGTTGTACATGTGAGCAAAGGCGAATACCTCTAATACCTCGTCTTTGGGAGGAGGTGGTTGGGAGGATAGAATGCTGTGAAGCTTCGACACCCCCCCCCCTGCCTTTAAAGAGGAGTCACTATAGGCGTCAGCAGAGACAATGCTAGACGCATTGGTAAACTCTGCTGTCACACATGCCGCATGCAGCGCACCAATATCGCCGAACAAACAACAGGATGATTAAACAAATTCTGATCGTAGCCCCCTATGGCTATGGTCTGATGAAGAGTGGTCGAATCAGACTGCTCACTTGCATCGGACTGTCTGAACCGATGACATCTAAGGTGATATTTGACGATCAGCTTGTGAAGAAAGGAACACAACGTTCAGTTGGGAAGAGGACATGTAAAGCATTCACCCCCCCCCCTGATCCCTCGCGAACTGAGCAAGATTTTTCTTCTCAATTTCTTGAAGCAGCGAAAGAAGTACGTTATCTGTAGGCTTATCTAGGCCACAGAGTGCTCCGGATTGTGAGAAGGAATTAGCAGAATGCTAATGAAATCCTAAATGACAACCTAATAGTGTTCTCGAAAAAAAAAAAAAGCTTGCTTGAGAGTCCTGATCGTATGACTCGGGTTGCAATCGCTATAGATCGCAGTTCTTAGCTTGTGCCCGTGACGGCAGGCCAGATAGAAAATGGACGACTGCCGCGATAAAGGAAGAAACTATGCAATAATCGTATAGTTTTATCGACGGCTCTCTGTTTTTTGTTGCGCGCTCTTTGCCGTAATTGGTTCATACTTCACAATGAGCCAATTAGCTTAATTGAGTGCAACGACTGCTGCTTTCCGAACTTGCTATGCACTCACAAGTGACACCGGGGCGGTTCGTGTCTTTTCTTGTAAACGCCTCGCAAAACCGTCGTCAAGCCCCAAAGCTGTCATCGAGATGTCTCGTGCCCCCTCTTGGTCGTGCCCGCTGGCAAATTTACGACTTCAGGTTTCAACGGCGGTATTTTTTTCTTTCACAGAATAAAAACATCGCCTTGTGGGGGAGCCCTGCTCGTATACAATAGCGCTCGCGGCTCTGGAAACATGCGAAATACTCGAAAACCCCAGATAGGATATTGCTGAAGTCTTGAGAAGACCGCGAGTTAGACCATAGAAAGTCATATATATTGTCACGTGGTCGTGACGTCGACGAAGACAGCAGTCGGCGTTTGCAGCATGAAACTGTTTATTTGGCCGAACTTGTGGCCGGAAAATCAGAATAGAACTACAGCAATACACGCTGTACAATGATAGCGGCGAACAGGGCGTCGTCCGTCGATCAACTGACAAGCGGTCAAGCGCGTCGGCTTTTATACAGGTGCTATGGAACTTTCCAGCAATATCGCTGGTGGCGGCGTTATCTCTCGACAACGCTGGAACATTCGCGTGCGGCGCGCAATCTTAACAAAACGATCTACTAGAATCGTGAAGCTTCTCGAACACTGCTTCGGGGCCAGCGTCGAGCGTTGATAACAGTCCTTGCTGGTCAATCTCGAACACATCAAAATAAAAGCAGAAGCGGGCGTGGCAATATCCTGGAGTTCTGGATTGAACAGGATGGTTTCCAAGCTGCGGGCGTTGGTTGTGGAACGAGTGCGGAACGCGCTTTGAAAAAAGAGAGAGAGAGAAGAATACACAGAAAGAAGGCACGACAAAGTGCGGCGCTTTCGGTACGCGTTAAAGTGGCGGCCGTGGTTACGTTCAGCATTTGAGCATTTTATGTAATCTGCGGTTATAAACTTGCGAAATTTTGTGAAATCGAACGACATCTGGCAACCCGAAAACAAAGTCACACGTACTACAACTTTCTTCTTTCTTCATGTTGTATCTACATATGAGCCAGTCTTTAATATTTATCGCGTTCGCGCTTTGCCTTGTCCTAATTGGTGGGGCAGAGGCGTATAAGTTGCCTTACCTGACGAAACAGGGGTGCAACATCTGGGTTTACACTTCCCCAACCCCCTATCCGAAGTTTTGCCGTCTGAATTTAGTATTTTATATATGCATGAGCCACGTAATGGCGAAAGCGTTATATGTGGCTCATCAGTATGGCCCGTGAGAAATAAAATCTTCACTCCGGATCGGTGGAGTGAACACGAATGGTGGCAAAAGTCAGTAATTCATTGAGTGTCGCATGAGAACATATAGGCTTTCGCCTGTGGTTTCCATGGCTTAAGATGAAGGGACTATAAATTTTTTTAGGGACAAAGGCCGGTGTACACTGGTGCGTGGGCTTTTCTCACATTCAGTGTTCACGTCTTCAAGCGGTGCCGGCTCTGTTCCTTTTGATGCGCGCAAGACAATGTAATAATAATAACACCTGGGGTTTCTACGTGTCGAAACCACGATGTGATATTCAGGCACTCCGTAGTGGCAAGCTCTGGATATTTCGAGCATATGGTGTTTAGAACATCTGGCGTTAACGTGCACTGACATAGCATATAGTACACGGGCGTCTAGCACTTCGCCTCCACCGACGGGACCACCGCGGCCGGGATCGAACCCGAGATCTTCGGGTCAGCAGCCGAACACCACTACCACCGATTCGCAGGCACGTAGCCAGGATTTTTTTTCGGGGGGGGGGGGGGGGGGGGGGGGGGCAAGACCTAATTGTTCGAAAGACTTTCCATGGCAAAAAGAAAAAAAAAGTTGCCTGGGAATATAGAAGGCTGGACGAATTTCGGGGGGGGGGGGGGGGGGGAGGGTGGCTGGCCCCCCCTTGCCTACGTTCCTGCCGATTCGGACTACGCAAGACAATGAGACACTGCGTACTGCATATGCCGGGTGGTGAACAAAGCTGTGCTACCTGAGAGAGAGAGAGAAGGATGAACTTGCGGGAAATGCGCCGGAGTCACAACTCAGTTCGCAGGCATTTACACAGTCACGCAGAGCGGTTGCAACAGTGGACGCCGCAGTTCTGCCTCTCTTACGCTTTCTCCCATGTTTTAGTTCGAGGCATACGAAGCCAACTGATCGATCGAGATGCGGATACCTCTACATTCAATCAAACATCGCGATGGAATCTATCTGTCCGTTTCTTTCCAGTCGTTCAATTTGTTTCGATCGGCGGGAGGAAAGCTTTCCTCACAACTATATGCACTGATCGACGAGCAACGTGGCAGGCCGGCACGAATGCTCCGTGACGTCACCTCTTAGACGGCAGCTCAGCCAGCTTCGCGCAGGATACCCGGAAGGCAATTTGTGACTAACATGGTGCGGCAGTCTGCTCGGCGATTTTGTAATGAAGCGACGCTGTGTGAGCAGCTGTCAAGTGGCGTGGCGTGCACATGTGCTACGCGGAGGATCGCACTGCATGCGTATAAAACACGTGCAGTCGAGCTCTGTATATCGGACAGACAGATAAGATAAGAGTGTGAAATTTCAGCGGACATCCCCACTTCACTACGCATTCATGTGCTGAAAGCCTCGTTTAAGAGATAAACCGTAGAGGGTCCTCATAATGATTTACCAGTTTGCTATTTGGTCGATGTCATATAGTTCATATATAGATCATTCAAGTGCGCGAGAGTTTGCAGAAACAGCTGTAGAAACTTTTAGATAAGGTTTTATGCTTCAAGAGAACGTTATGCTAACCATGTTGGTAATCTATACTTAAAATTCCAACGCGGAACTGAGTGGACGGAAAAAAAAAAGCGAAGGGGGAAAAAAATATCGAGGAAAGAAAGAGGGACATGGACGACAAGCACTTGTCCGCAGCGTTTCTGCTTCTGGTCCGGGCGGCTTCCCACTGGAATTTCAAGTAGCTTCATCCTTGCCGTCGAAATGTGGTCATAAAAAAATAACAATAAAGAGAGAGAAGGGGGGATTAGCCCGGCTTCACTACCGATCAAGCAATCAGTCAATCAACAAGCCTTACCTCGTTACCTCGCGTTGATATTTTTGTGAGCATCATCGCAACGACTAAACAACCGATTTCAGAAACTTGACCTCTTTCACATTATCGCACAGTACATACTGGTTTCTCTTTTCTTTCTTTCTTTTTTTCTTATTTAATCGAAAAGAAGCAAACATTGTTTCTTTTGCTATATATTTCTAAGCTTGTACTCTCCGAATGACTTGTTGTTGGCCGTCTGAAATCATGGCTCTTATTTATTGCCGGTTTTTCGTACCTGGTCCAGGGCTCGATTCTCGAATGCCGCGAAAGCCGCATCCAGCTGCCCCTAATGGATATTCAACGTATTACTGGTAAACGAACGCCGCTACGCAGTTTGAAATTAATCCCGCTTTCCACGAAGTACACGCGCACCGCCTTGGCTGGACAAACTCGATCCACCAATAAATCACTGTACAGGTCCCCTTCGATCTTCATGCCGTAGTCTGTCTGCGTGTTACATTTCGTCAACACTAAACTAGACTGTCACACGGATGTCACGCGGTTCGGAGAACGGAAAAACAACGTGCAGCAACACGGGCTGACTCAGCTCTCCGGCCGCGGCGGCCGCATTTTCGATGGAGGCGAAAATGTTTGAGGCCCGTGTGCCTAGATTTAGGTGCACGTTAAAGAACCCCAGGGGGTCGAAATTTCCGGAGCCTTCCACTACGGCGTCTCTCATAATCATATCGTGGTTTTGGGATGTTAATCCCCAGATATTATTATTATGACTCAGCTCTAACAGTATGTCATATACTACCCTGCATGGTCCAGAGGGCGCTGCCTATCAGTGGCGTAGCGGGCTAGGCCACAGCATCTGCAGCATTCCGCTTCAGAGGGAACAGCAACATATCATCATCATCATCATCATCATCAACCATCGTCAACAACAACAGCAACGACATCATTATCACTTGTCAGCCCAGTTTTGCCAACATAGGCAGACAGAGGTGCGAAGAAAGTGAAACAAGATAAAGAAAACACCCGAAAATATGCGTCAAACATCATCTTACATCACATCCAGGGCATGTGCATTTAGACACTCAGATTGCGAACACTAACTTGCATCGTGATGAGCAATTCAATGTCACGGCGATAGCGTTTATCCCATTGTTTATCCCGCCTGCCCAATTTCGCTCCTTCCACTCGCTAGGCGATGCGTTCTGGCGCTGCTGTCGCACGGGGCACCTCCAGCGCATGGTGCACATTTTTCGTTCCGATTCTGTATAGTGAAAGTGAGAAGGAAGCCGCGATTTATGAAAGATGGCTGCGCTTGTGTGGGGTTGCACAGTTTGAGAACGAGTTACTGCACGCGCTCACGGGATCTCCGGACATTCCTGTAAGGTGTAGTCACCTATACACATGCTGTACGCCCTAACTGCATGTTCCATGGCAACCCAGGGTTCTAGAAAAAAAAAGTGAACAGAAGAAAGTACGTGTACGAAAACATAAAAATACAACGCAGTACTGCATGCGCAGCTGTGAAAGCGGATAAAGCGTACATGTAATAGGCTTCGACGAACAAGGCTGTTTGACGTGTAATTAAACTTTTTATTTTATTTTGCTTTGCAAGTTTGCGCAACTGAGTTATGTTTCGGAAGACAGGCATGCTGTACTGCTAAGCCCACGTGACGATTTCAACCGGCTTGACCCATATAGGGTTTTGCAGTATATATGCTGTCAGCGTCTTAGTCGTCATCTTCCCGCTGCAGACAAACAGCCGTATACCGTCAGTGACGCCTGTGACAAAAATGTGAACCACATATGAATTAGGAGAGAATCACATGTGAGTTCGAGTGAATTGAAATGAATGGAATCTTAAAGTGAATTAATGTGAACCGAATGCGAATGAGCACCCCGATGCAAGTCTCAGTATGTAAAACGATGCAATAATGACTATCTAGGCGAAATGAGAGCAAGCAATACCTCTGCGTTAGCTAAAGGGACCGCAATTTTCTTCTTGCCGTGGGGTTGATTAAGTCCATAGCTTGTCATCACATACAGACTGAACTGCTAGTAAATTTCTCTTTCTTTAGAAGCAATTCAATGCGAACTTCTGTTCTTTGCACATAGCTTCCAAGTTCATTACATATTCATCGTCCTTCATTTGGCGCTGAGAACGATGGGCCTGCCGGTGTTTGCACGCGACTCCAAAGTGACGTATCAGATCATCAAGATTTGATGGGATACGATGCACGCTTATATTCTCGCTTGTTAGAACAATAACGCCTAGGGTTTTAAGTGACAAAACCACGGTAGGTTGACGAGACACGTCGTATATAGCGGAAGGCTCCAGAAATTTCGACCATCTGGTGTTCTTCAACGTTCACAGACATCGCACACGGTATACACGGGCCTCCAGCATTTCGCTTCCATCGAAATGCCACCGCCGCGGCCGCGGTCGAGCCCGCGACCTTCGGGTCAGCAACCGAGCACCGTAAGCACTGTGTCACCGCGGCAGACGATTCGCGCTTGCATTCACCCATATACCCTTAAATTTGTATATGTATAGAAATAAATCATCGTAATATGCTCGAGCCCTTACGGCATATATATTCTGTACGCGGAATACGTAATGAAAGTCGGAACCGCTAAGTGCGCAATGCTGCCACGAAAAGTCACAGCCGAAATGTTGGCGCTATCTCTATTCCATTAGTGAAGAATGAGCAAGAGCCGTCGTGGGCAGCGCGACTAAAGTGAGAGCGTGTGTTCTTTCGGCGTACGCCTGAGCCATTTCCACGTGGTGCGTCTCCCCGAAGATTAAATCGCCCGGGCGTCCTCGTGCTTCAAGATGTAGCAGAATATTTATGATCCAAACATTTTATCGGCAATAAATAACGAAATCTGACAGTCACTGTTCATGGGAGAGGTGGGGGGTGGGGCTCACGTGAGCAACCGGGTTTGTCTTGAATGCAGATCGCGTTACAAGCGACGCACGACCGTACACTAACACTAGCAAAAAGAGAGCGAGAGAGAGAAGCCTGAGCTGACCTCCGAGTTATCTCGGTTGCTCCGGCTTCAGGATTTCCCCCCTGAACCCCCTCGCCTCCCCACTGGACCAGGCCTACACCAGCCTCCTGGAAGTTAATTATCAGTTCGTAGAACCAGCCCGAATAATCTACTTGCTGAGGCGGCCCTTCGGACGCAGCTCGTGTACATTTAAAAAGGGGGCCCGTAAACAGGTTTGGCTGACAAACAAACGAACAAGAATATTTGTCTGTGGAGCAGTTGTTATTCTTTGCTGCGTAACGCCATTCTTTAAGCGTGTCTGACCAGTTGCTATGCACATGGCGAACGTCCAGCGTGGCGTCGAGCAGGACGACGGTCCCAAACCAGTTCAATGGTATTAACGTGTACGGGGTTGCCGAATTCATACGGGAACACGTGGCCTTCGTGTATTCTGTGTACGAACGAAAGCTATACTTAACTGTTCGCTGATATGTACCTAACTACGGTCTGTCCACGCCGTAGCAGTACTGCGACTATAAGTGGCATTTCATTATCAGCGTTGCCGGGCACGCATGCGTGATTATGGTTGGGGCGGTCTCTGGCCCAACCGGTTCACGTCGGCATGATTGGTGATATACGGTACACTTTCTGTTGTCATCAACTTCCACCGCGTAAAGTGATACTCTGTGTACTGTGTGTAACTGCTAGAGCATATCCGCCACTACTAAATGGCAGACAGATGAGAGATATGCAACAGGTAACCTGTTGGTAATATAGATAAAAGCGGGCTCCTGGCCCTGGCGCGATCGGCGAATACCGGAACAATGCGCTTTAGAAGGTCACCGCACCTTTATCTAATGTAGAGACCACGGTGTCATAGGCGTGCGCAGGGTTTCCCATCAGGGGGGGGGGGGGGGCGAAGGTTCATCGCAGCCCCCCCCCCCACCCTACTAAGTTAATGTATGGGGCAGATTTTGCGCCCCCTCCCCCTCTTTGGTGACTAGAAGGGTCAATGTACGGGGCAGATTTCGCCCCCTCTCTTAGGTGATTAGGGGGGCGGGGAAGGCTGCCCCCCTTGTGCGCTCGCCTATGCACGGTGTAACAAAAGTTTTATTTTTTTTTTTTTACACCGTCGTAGCGACGCAAGAGTAGAAGCCTCACGAAAAGTTTCAAGTCGTCGATGTCGTGTAGGCAGACCAGTATGTTGGTGTCACGCAAATACAGGAATTCGACGCTACAGCTTCACACGGTGCCGTTAAATTAAGATTGATTCGTTATCACTAATATTCACGAGTCCTCAAAACAAGAGCGCTCAGTGTATTGCGAAAAACTGCTTTTATGCAGCCATGGTCCCATCGTTATGGTAAGTGAAAAGGTTAATGCGAGTTCCTTGTCGTCTTTCCTCTTGACAGTTCGTTTTGTGCCTTGCGCCGTCTCTTATTTCTCTTGTTTAGCCTCTTTGGAGTGCGCAAGAAAAAAAAAAACTGCCCTCGCTTTTTTTTTTATTTCGAAAGCATGCCTTTAGGCCTAGTACTACGCGGTGTCATAAGTACACATACAAGTTTGCTTCATGTATGAAAGAGCGGTGGAACGGTCAGGTTTTTAACTGTTCGAGGCAACGGGTTCTGTACCTTAATTAACAGCTGCCTGGCGCGCCTATGGGAAACGATGCTGTGAGAGACGCGCCTATAAGAAGCGCGTGTCGCACCAAATTGACGTGTTTCTCTCGTCTCCTTCAAGAAATGCACGCTTAAAAATCGTGACACGTGCCTGTTGTTCGTCCGATAACGGTCAACTGTTTTTGTTGTCACCAGCTAGCACACTTCCGCCGTTATCTGCGGCCGCACTTAAAAGTGCCGCAGAAGCGTTAACGACCCTCAACGTTGAAGTAGTATTTGCGTTCGGGTTCGCACACATCTCTCGAAGTCTGCTCATCTCCCGCGTCCGGGAAAGTCGATCTCTTCTGCGGAAGGAAGGGAAATGGTTGGCGGCAGGCAAGTTACAAATGAAGAAGCGTACACACAAACACATGCTTCTGACATCGCATAGCGACAAGGTCGGGTCGTTGCACGCGCTTGTTCTATCTCTCTCTCTCTCTTTCTTTTTCTATGCGCACGGGGTTCAAGGGGTGTAAAAGTGGGCCGCGGAAACGCACATCTGGGAAACAAGATAGGACATCGCCGAACCCCCGGCCGGAAAGGGGGACGCGAAAGCTGGTGCCGCTTCTGCTGTTGCCGTTGCCGCCGAGAGAAGTTGCTCCATGCGCGCTGTCCGCCGCGACCCAGCAACCAACATTTCCGCGGGTTTTCGCGCCTTGCTAGGGTTGAAGCTCGTGCTAGTTGGTTCGTGGTTGCAACGGGGAAGAAACAGCGCAAGATTGTGACAGAACACAAGACGAAGAAGCGACGACAGCAGGGCTGCTAACTAACTACAACGTGAACAGAGCAATTAGAGGCCAGTCCTATAGGGCTCCACTGCACGGATTGTGGCTGCAAAACAATCCTTCCCGAAATAAAAGTTGTAATAATAATATCCGGCGTTTAACGTCCCAAAACCACGATATGATTATGAGAGACGCCGTAGTGGAGGGCTCCGGAAATTTCGACCACCTGGGGTAAAGTTTAACGTGCACCTAAATCTAAGTACACGGGCCTCAAACATTTCCCCCTCCATCGAAAATGCAGCCGCCGCGGCCGGGATCCGATCCCGCGACCTTCGGGGCAGCACAAATAAAAGTTCTAACATAAAGCAAAGGTCTATAGCACTACAAAAATAATTGAAGTTGCAGAAATAGAATGAATTATAGGAATAATCGTGTGAGCATGCCATCTCGAGCCCTTTAAGAAAAATAAATATTTTTTTTAACCTTATAGGTGATATGTACAGCACGCGCTTGTACAGCGGTGATATATGTTGACGAGATATATGGGCACTAATCATGCCATAGGTTGTTCTTTTTATTTTTTTTTACTCTCATTGTATATATGATGTGCGCACATGTCGAAAGATAAAATCAGTTGTCAGTTAAACAGCGCTGTTGTCGTCCCTTCTTCGTCTTGTGTTCTGTCAAAATTTAGAGCTGTTATTCTTTCCCTGTTAATCGCTATGCAGTTGCCACGCGCTGTGCATCGCTCTATAGAAGAACATAGAGATGGGCTGCTTAGTGCGAGTTCACACTTAAGTGCTTTTGGGAACACGACAACACGAAGACACGAAGTAGGGAACTGATATTGCACAAAAAGTTATCAGATAGCTCGATGTGCGCACAGCACCTCATGTGAATCGCCGCGTAACCATCGCGATCAGGCTCCTCGCTGTAGACGGCGTTTGTTGAGTTCAAGGCTGGGCTATAGTCTTGTTCTGCGTTAGATGCGGAGGGAATTAAACATTCTGGACCAGCGTCTCTCTAGCTTCGTTCTTTTAAATTTTTTTACTTGATTTTTATCCGGAAATATACCTTCCGGAGAATTCGAAGCGTTTGCCCGTACTCGACAAAAGCTTGGAAGTCGTCAGAAAAGGACTGAAATTCGCGCTTACAATGGCGTGCTATTTATGGTGCGTCAACGCAGATTCGATATATTTCTATGCCGACGACGTGAACTTACATTCTGACCCTAAGATGTGAATGTCCATGGTACGGTTGCAGAACCCTATTTCTGCCAGGTCAACACTCAGTGTGAAACTACCTACAAAAAAAAAAAAAAACAATGAAAGAGACGAAGGCAGCAAATCTATCACTCAACAGTGAATTAGACATCCTGTAGTCCTTCCTTATGTCTTCTTTAATTCAGTTTGTCAGACGAGCTGGTATTGTGTGCATCCACGTAATGCCTACATTTCCGATGCCAGACGACACATGATACACAATACAGGCGGCACTATTTGGTGGGAACGCATGCGGTTCCTCCTTTGGCGTCAGCCGACGGAGGCGTCTCGCCGCATATCCGTATCTGCAAGTATACGTCGATGACTGGTTCCCACGGGAAGGCAGGCACCTGTATACGTGCTCCCAAACTAGAAATCGTACGCTGTACACCGACAGAGAGAGAGAGAGAGATGGGAAATATAGAGGACCATATAAAACGTATACCGCTGCCTTTCATGGCTGACTTCCGGTAAAGCAAATGCGCATGCGGCCTATTATTCTTGAATTGCTTTGTTGCGCTGTCAAGATAAAGGTCGCGGGTTCGATTCCCGGTTTCGGCGGCCGCATTTCGGTGGAGCTGAAATGCAAGAACACCCGCGCGCGTAGATTTAGGCCGGGTATCCCGGTGTCGACATATGCGGACAGAACGGTTAAGTGTGGATAAGCTAGCCAATGCGTAGCCTCAAAAATCTATCTTAAAGGGACACTAAAGAGCAAAACGATTTTTCTCGCATTAGTAAAGTACTCTTCCACGATACCAAAAACACCGCGCTTTCTGCGCGAAGACGCTTAATAAGCGAGAAAACGCGCAAAAAGAAAATACAGGTGGCGACGCCACCTTGGAATTCCCGCACCATTTGCCGTGACGTCACATATTTTTGACGGTGTCTGCTCGGGCCTACGTAGTTCCTAATCGGTTAAATCGAAGTACATTGTCCTCTGAGGGGGCCAGAGACTTGACATAACGAGTTTGTGGAAATTTCGTCGAGCCAGTGGCGCCAAAATACGTTAAATGCTCTTTGAAACCTTTTACGTCACGAATTACAAAGTTCGGCGCGAAATTTAGAAATGAAACTTTGAACTTGGTTTTCTCCTTTAATAATAAACCTATGGTGGTGAAATAAACTACACAAGAGTTCTCCGAGCACACTTTATCAATCTAAACCAATTTATTGTTTCTCTTTAGTGTCCCTTTAAATGTTGGCATTGCGTCAGCATTCCATGAAAACATGTCCAGGTGGGAACAAACAGCGGCAATATGTGCCCAGAAAAATGGCGTGCTCCTCGAGTCGTGCGTCGAGGCGCGTAAATTTTCTTATAAGTTTAGCTTAAATGCCTAAGAGATCTGGAATTACGTAGTTTTACAGTGAAAAAAGAAAGGGCTTATCTTGTTTTGCTGCGAGTTTTATTGCACTGCGAACGACCAAATCTCTGTAAGTGGCAATGTTGCAGCGGCGTCCGTCCACGTATGTGGATGCTGGGCGGTATATATATATATATATATATATATATATATATATATATATATATATATATATATATATATATATATATATATATATATATATATGTAATGGGGCTAAATACGCACTTAATAAATTTTGTTTAGAATTTATTTCCTTAATTCCAGACATAACCAAGTGATGAAGGCATACATTCATGCCATATTTTGCGAGTTGCCTATAGCGGAAGCGAATATTCTGATTTCGAGAACTCTGATGGTGAAAACGTTGAAGCAGAGCTGTTGGCAAGCAAAGACGCTTGATTGATGATGATTATGGTGATGATTAAAGCGTTGAACATGATAATGAACGCATTGATGATAGCGACAACGAACGATGATGAATGCTGAAGCAGATGCGCTGCCACGCAAAGGCCCCATGAATGATTACGACGATGGTGGACGCATTGAACACGATGATGAAGGCGTCGGTTATCACAAGCGGTGATAACGATAATGATTAAAGCGTCGAAATAGAGTCGTTGGCAAGCAAATTCGTTTCCATGTACGACGAAGAATGATGGACCTCGGGTAACTGGTGTTCCTGCAGCGCCCGCATATGTGGATGCTCGTTTTCTTCTAGAAGTAAAGCTGGATTTTCCTTGATTTTGGTTTATTCCCTCTTTCGTCTGCATTATCACCGCATGTGTGCAAAAAGACTTTTGCTTGCACAACTCGATTGGCCATGGGATACAAAGGGTTAAGGAACGCCGGGCTATAGAAGTTAATTCGGACTCACCCGTTACGACGTACCTCATGATCGTATAGCGTGATTTTGGCACGTAAAACACAGCAATATATTATTATTATTATTATTATTATTATTATTATTATTATTATTATTATTATTATTATTATTATTTGTTGTTGTTGCTGCTGTTCTTGTTGTAATGACATAGACACAACGCCCGTTTAGTTCACTATAGGCTGGTTGTTCTATTCTCTGACGCTGTCTTTTTCTTACTCGCGCGGCAAGCTCCGTTGCCATTTTTGTCATCAATACATATTATTAAATTGCCATTCTATTGCCCGCAATGAAGTTGCGCATTTGTTCCCTTTATTTTTCCACGCGCTACGTCAACCGGCCGTGTTAATGCAGTGTTGTACACGTTCCTCTAAAACGGGAACGGAAGCTCGTTCCTCGTTCCTTCCCAACCTTGGAACGAGTTCCCGTTACAAGTTCCCATAATCTGAAAGGAACTCGTTCCAGTTACATTCCGAAAATTGGAACGTGTCGTTACATTAACGTTACATTTGACTTTTTAATGAAATCACAGTGCCGGACAATCCCGAGGCGAAATGATGTGATCAATTTAAGTTCACATCGAGCTACATATACTTAACAAATTTGAAATCGCCGGAAGCCGGTTATATGCAAATACAAGGAATTTAAAGAAATGCTCCTAGACGAATTTTTTTTAGACCACCGGCCATACTACAGACGCGTCTAACTGCACCTTTCGTGCTCGTCTATTTCAAGCGCAACACACATGGTATACTTTCCACGTCAGTCTTCAAATGCGCACTCAGTATACCGCGCTTCAGGTATTCAAATAGAAATTTCCGCACATACACCAATATAAATAAGTTTGTTGCACGAAGCTACACCGAAAAGTACAATATACGTAGGCGTTTAATGAGAGCTAATAAATATTGTGGTGTGAGTAGAAAATACTGTCCAGAATACATATTCGCAACTTAGTAAAGAACCTTTAGCCAACCGCTAAAGACCACGCGACGAGAAATAACATTCGCAGGAACTTAGCCGAAGCTTCGCAGTCGCCTAGCGCGCGAACAAAAAGCCAATAAAATGTCGGAAGCGTACGCTGCACGCGGCAATGCGCTTAATGTAGGGGATAGAACCAAAGAGTGACTTCGCCACCGTTACATAGGGGCCGAAGACCATTCATGCGCAGTGGGAGTCCACCGCGCGGAATTACGGTGGTTAGCATTTGGTGCTTCACTCCCTTTCCGCGGCCTCTAGCGTTGTGATTGGTTTCTCTGTCCCATGCGCGTCAAACATCAGATTCACAACGATGATTCGAGCCGTTCGAAGACACCGCGGAACCACGCGCATGCAGGCACCTCGACTACTGTAATTCGGGTCAACCACGGGTACGCGTAGCAGAACCGCCGGAATACGCAGCCACACACACACACACACACACACACACACACACACACACACACACACACACACACACACACACACACACACACACACACACACACACACACACACACACACACACACACACACGCACACACGCACACACGCACGCACGCACACACGCACACAATGCTACTTTCGAGTAGGCCGAACAAAAAAGTCACCGAGGTAAAAAGATAGCGCGCCCTTCACAGGTGGCGGCCTTACTGTGGGGTTCGATTATTCTCGAATGTCAAGTAAAAGTTCTCCAATGTGTCTACGCTCCAGCACGACCCCTTATTGCTGTCAGACTGGCTCGGACAAAGAGAAAACATCAGCTGTGCCTTCCGCACGTGGCCGGTCTCGGCATTGCGCGCTTCCCTGAATCAGGCTGCAGCTTATATAGTCAAGTGACAGGCAAGCGGTAGATTCTTGCGCCTCACGCGGTCGCCCAGCCGCCCAGTTCGGCATGACGTTCTGCGTGCGTGCCCCTATTCAATGCCGAGGAACGTTTACAGAAGGAACTCCGTTCCCTCTGCCGTTCCTACGTAAACGTAACGAGTTACCGTTACAGTTCCACCGAACCTCAATGGAACGGTGGCGTTCCTCCGTTCCTCCAAAAAGGAACTAGTTCCTGGAACGTCGTTCCTTGGAACGCCGTTCCGTACAACACTGTGTTAATGTTAACCCCGGCGCCGAGCTCTCATGTCAGTAATGTCACGCATCAAAAATATTAAAATTTGAGAAGGTTGTACACATCCCGCACGCTCATATCCCGGCCCAGTGCGTAGGCTCAGCGAAAACGCCCCCTTACAAGACGTTCGCTCGTTCTCTGACCCCCGTGTGTGAACCGCGCTTGTGTCGAAGTCATTTGCCGCGCTAGCGGTCGCCGGCCCTCTTCTCGCAGGAGTCATTCGAGAAGTGAAGAATCCTTCGGTGTCGCTGACTGGGAATGGGCCGAACTAGCTTTGACGGGCGGTGACCCCTTCCAGCTGCAGATGGACTCCCCGCAGAGCCGCTCGCTCTTTTTGGACTGCCGAGGAGAAACACGCTGCGTTGCTTGAATGTACAGTGCATCTTTCTGTCCTATGCACGACTTTTCCCACTGCTGTGTTTTGTTTCACATCCATCAGCATTTTGGTTGGTGGTTTACGGGGTTTAACGTCCCAAGAGGACTCAGGCTATGAGAGATGCTGTAATGGAGGGCCCGAATAATTTTGACCACTGGGGGTTCTATAACGTGCACTGAAATCGCCCAGTACACGGGCCTCTGGCATGTCGTCTCCATCGAAATGCGACTGCCGCGGCCGGGTTCGAACCCGCGTCCTTCGGGTCAGCAGGCGAGCGCCGTAACCACTCTACCACCAAGGTAGACCATCAGCGTTTTCAAGCAGGCCCCATTAGCCACAGCGCCTTCACACGCGGACATACACAATACAAGTGAAGCGTCAAGAAGCACGTGTTCTCAAGTTCTCCACCTGATCCCGCGGCTAAAGTTTGATACGTTCATTCAGCGGGTCACAAGACAGTACCCACAGTGCGAGCTCCATGGAATCAACGCGCATCGAGCAAGATAAACGAATTCTTCCCGGACGTGTGCTGGCCTGACAAGTGATGGTGGGGATCACTTCGAGTTGCAGAATTGCAGAAGGAAATGATTCGACGGAGCGTCACGCATTTCCGTGCCCGACCAGACGGATGAAGTTCGTCACGCAGTTATCACAAACGGAAACTGGCGCATTATTAACGTTTTTTTTCCTCTGCTAGAGCAGTAGATGCATTCAACAACAAAATTTAAGGACACTTTGTAAATACCAAAGTGCGTTCGGCGAAAGCCCGTGGCCATTCGACTGAATATGCCATGGTATCTAACGAAGCCACATTCTTGGGGCGCTTCTCCGAACCGCTTGACGTGGAATCATCACCGGGCCGTTTGGAAGCCATGCGACTAAGTCGACTGTTGCAACGAGACGTCTGACGAAGGAGCGTTGCCGCGCGCCGCTGTGCGATCACGTGATTGCTGAGAGAGTGTGAGGGGGCAAGTACGGACGCCGCCGCTGGACGCCGGCGCCGCGTTGCACAACAGTTGCGCAACACGCAACTGTTGCTATGCGCCGCTGTGCCATCACGTGATTGCTAAGATAGTGTGAGGGGAGAGGCCAGATCTGGCACCGTTCCAGGGCACGGACGGACGACGGACGCCGCGAGTATGACACAATAAAGGCTTTCGCCTTAAAATTGATTGTGTGATTAGAGGAAGAATAAGACGCCTAATTTCTGCAGCCCTATAGGGAGCACGGCGCCCTACAGCAGGCCCGTAGCCGGGGGGGGGGGGGGGGGGGCTAGTGGTCCGCCCCTCGTCCCTCCCGAAATTTTGATGGATGGGGGTGTTTCACCAAAAATAAATAAGAAAAATAGGTGTTTTTCAAAGCTTTCAGGAAGCGCCCCCCCCCCTCCCCGAAATAAATTCTTGGCTACGGGCCTGCCCGACAGTTATCTCTAGCAGCCAGACTATAAAATCACAGAGATGGCAGCAGTTTTATTCTACTCTATAACTATACAACTTTTTTAATGAAGACAAAGAACGGTATTAAAGTTGGTTCCTTTTGAGACTGAAGTAAGAAAGTGTGAGTGAGAGATTGATCACCAGAAAAAAAATGGTTGATCCCTCCGTCAAAGGAATACGTATAACACGAAAGTGAACCGTATCTTTACTGGAGTAGTTGATTGTTTACTGTATATTGATGCATGAGAGCTTGCACAATGTCTATAGACGTTTGGCAGCTACAGCACAGTTTGACGTGGATGCACCCAAGGATGCACGAACGTTGACGCCTAGTCGATTATATCCATCCCGATGACTAACGTCCGTGATCATGAGTTAACCCTTGTGCTAGCTGAAATAGTCAACATATAACAGGGCGCAGCATATGGTGAATCCCGTGCAAAGATGGCATCAACAAGCACATAATAAACACTGGTACTCGATATTCACTCATTCAAAGCCTCATCATTTGTGGAAAGGAACGGCAAGGTGTACGCCCCCCAGTAGTAGGGCAACCTACGCCTATGCTCATGCATATACCATACAGCACTCCAGGAACGCGAGAGGCAGAGTTCGTAGCTTTAGCTGTGAACGCACGAAGGTGTTCCCCTTCTCGCGGATGTGTCTCTTGCTGAGAAGGTGTGCGATATACAAGGCGAGCGTTTGTGAAGCCTCGTGTGTGTGTGTGTGTCGGCAGTGCAGTGGGTAGAGCGCCTGGCACCTATCGCCATGGACCGACAGGTCGTGGGTGGGGCTCCCAGGTCATCCGCGTCAACAAACATTTTTCTTCTTTTTTTGTTTGTTATCTGTTCGTGTGCATTTTACCAACGTTATTTCCGTGACGAAAATGACGTCAGTGACTGCGGCATAAAGTCTTCGTGGACCGCAGCATAAAGCACTTTCTTGTTAAAACGACAAAGTATTTAGCGCCAAATTACGGCATGAAAGAAAATTAGCATGCGAATAAAGCACGGATATATCTCCGTTTATACATGCTGTAATAAAGCCACGCCACCTGCATTAGAGATAAGCAGGCAGAACCGGATAACCCGTTACATTCGCCTTTTGCAACGTCATCCGGATGCACAGTAAATTATCATCTGGTCCTCGTGCTTCACGGGCACAGAGCTTCAGTTTGGCGTGACCCAATATAACCTGGCATATCCCACCGATGAATCCATATACAAATAGACTGTGTGTAAGTGGGCTCTTTCACGGGTAGCAATTTTAAGAAGCCTTCGCCTATGCCTCTGCCACCCACATTATGTAAAGGGGTTCGGTTATGCCCAATTTATGACCGCAATAAACAGCAAGAAAACGAAACAAGCAAAACAAGTAGACAAATAAAAACGAAAAAAAGGAATCTCAGAATGACTAAGAGATGAAGAATAAAAATTTAAAATAGAGAAACACAAAAATGAAAAGTACAACGCGGCAGTCAATATTTCACAAACACCATGCAGAGATGCGACATTGTCATCATTCAATCTGACTCTGAGTATGTCTTTTTTTTTTAACAGCGAAGTTGTTTAAGCCGGCCGTAAGAACTTCGATGTGTACAAATGTGTACAAAAGCTATCACCGTCATGAAGTACGGGTATGTGCCACAGCAAAATGCTCACCGCTGGTCCATTAAAAATGAAGAGGGCAACAGACGGTCGGCAAACACCAATTGAGGTTTCTAGACAGACGTATACCCCTAATTGAGAAAAGCTTTAATAAACCATCGGTATTAACCCCGTGATAAACACCGTGGCCGCACCTTTCGACTTCGCTGAAGCATCTGTGCGAAGTGCTTCAGCGGCGCCTAGTACCTACGACGAGAGAACACTATAGGGAACGGGAAAGGCAACGGCGGCTGCGAGAAGACCCCGAAACGATGGAAGGCCAACGCCGACGTGCCCGTAGATCTATGGGAGGTGCGAAAGCTCGGTTTCAGCGCGAGTTTCTGTCTCTGGAGTTTGGACATCCTTGTCGTGTCTGTGACTGTCTGTGGTTTAACTTGAACCTGTCTATACCGTAATAATGCCACCGCAGTATAGTCAACTACGCGACAAAACTCGACTACATAACGTTTCTCGCAAGTGGGCTTGCGTGTACAGTCGCGATTATCTTGGAGCTCTGCCAGTGAAGAACGAGAACCAGAACAGGAACCTGCCGCTTGTCCGGGATGCGGCGATGAAACGGCGCCTGCATAGAGCTGTGCCATTCCTTCATCCAGTGCAGATGACGTGGTTTTTACGCCGCTGACTCGGCGGACGCTGTGGGCGGGCTGTAGAATACAGCGAGTGCGAACGGCTGCAGATGACGAATGCGCGCAGCGTGAAAAACTACCCGGTAGTAAATGTATTTTATACGCGTAGGAAGCTAGTCCGTGAAGCACTGTTTCAACGGGTCTCGAAAGCCAACACAGGCTTGCATGCAGCATGTTGGGCCGGTTTTTTTGTTGCGTATCCGGTTATGCAACCTGTTATCTCCGCCAGTGTAAGATCACGTAGGCTGCATGCACTGCCAGTGTTTGCTCTATAAAACATTCAACAACTGACAAAGCGACGAGGCGGTACATGTAAAGGAATAGCGGTAGTGCGCATTCGCATTCACTCGCCATGCTGGCTTGACGGCTGTGGCGCCACACAGCACACTATATACACGAGGTCGGGGACTCGATTCCCGACGGCGGCGGTTGCATTTCAATGGGGGCAAAATGCAGAGGCACCAGTGTACTTAGATTAAGGTGCACGTTAAGAAGCTCCAGGAAGTAAAAAAAAAAAAACTAATCCGATGTCCCATATTACGACGTGTCTCATAACAATATATCGCGGTTTTGGCACGTAGAAGCCCGGAATATTGCTAATTTAAGAAATAAAAAGAAGCAGCGAGCGAAGACTCTGATATTACTTTTACAGAGTATATAGTCGCTGTGTTTAGGCTTAACAAAAGAGTCGTGTATGATTGACAACCTGCTAACAAAAGAAAAAAAACAATAAAAAAGAACACGTAACATGAGCGAAACGTGCGGAAATATTGGTGAATTATAATTTTAAGCGGTGGCATATTCAGCCGCATAAGTTGTGTACCGAGGAATACCAGCGATGGAGTATTCGATGGCAAGACAACATAATGCTTTACTCTTTATTCGATGTTAGTTTACGAAGATTATTTTCTATTATAGGTGTAAGCTCTGACTGAACTTCCTGTCTTTCAGTCTCCTCCTCATCCTCCTTTTTCACCCTATCACACTTTATTTGAGGTGACAGGACCTGAGCACATAAATCCGTGTACAGAAATTGCGTTAGCCGGCTCTAACGTGGCTTGCCTTCCCACGTTCTCACACATATATATATATAAAAAGAGAAAAATAAATTGTATACGATAAACGTTTCCCAAGTCTAAGTTGAAAGCGCCAACGGCTCTGTGTATTGCTTACATCTGCCCCTTGCTAACTTCTGATAGTCCCACGTGGAAGCTTAGTGGATGACGTGTTGCCCTGCTATAAGCTTCAGGACGTGGGCTCGACTCCCGGCCAAAGCGAACGCCTTTCTGAGTGGGGTCGAAACGCAAAAACTCGCCTGGACTTAGATTTAGATGCATGTCAAAGATCCCCAGGTAGATAGAATGAATCCCAAGTTCCTCGTGCCTCATAATCATATTGTGGTTCTGGCGAGCCCCGCCACGGTGGTCTAGTGGTTACGGTGCTCGACTGCTGACCCGCAGGTTACGGGATCGAATGCCGCATTTTCGATGGAGGCGAAGATGATTGAGGCCCGTGTGCTTAGATTTAAGTGCGCGTTAAAGAACCCCAGATGGTCGAAATTTCCGGAGCCCTCCACTACGGCGTCTCTCATAATCATATCGTGGTTTTGGGTACGTTAAATGCCAACTCTTATTATGTGGTTTTGGCGAAGTAAAACTTCCGCATTAACGCGATAGCGTTAAAGAGCTCGTTTCGCAGAAATTCTGGTGTCGGTGTCGCTGGTTGTGAGCGAAAAATCACCTTGTGCGTGACCGAAAAAGCGAGGAAGATGCAAATAAAATAAATAAAAAAATTGGGCAGATCCCACGTACAATGGGAGTCGATGTTATGCGAAGCATGCGCGGGATGGTGACTGTGGCGTAATTTTTCACATTGAGCGAGACGTTAAGGAATGACGCTAGAGAAATGTGGAAGTGGTAACGCACACTCATATGCTGATGAGTCGCATATGCATTATATAACCAGTTGTTTAGAGATGCGTAGCGATGCAAACAGCAACATGGGTATTACCAGCACCAGACGCGGTAAGCTGATATGTACTGCTTATATTCTTCAATACTGCATGGATAGCGCGAATCCGAACAGCAGAAAGACGAAACACAAATGCACAGGACAGGCGTTACTCGCAGCTAAGCTTCGTTCAGAAAAGTTCCCCTAGATATACACACAGCCAACTGGCACTCGCAGGAGCACTGCACGTACGTTACAGTCACAGTTGCAGTTAGGTTACAGTTGTTATGCTTATACTTATCTGTTATGACGGGAACGCACGCACGTTTTACGAACTCGTGTGTATACAGTGTACTAGAAGGGGGCAGTGGAACGAACGAAGCGGCCGCGCCGCATCTCGGGTGATGCTCCGACGGGCGACCGTAGCGGCGGCGCTGTAGTCACTTTGTACTGAAGCTGTGGAGAGCGTCTGCATTTGGCGCGCGCTAGTCGCAGCCTACGAAAGCGTGTAATTGCGCGTTTTGAGCGCGTTTAATGCAATACTGAGCTTCAATCGGTGTCTCAACGCCTGCTACGCGCCATGGTGCATTAGTGAATATGCAGGCGTGCCAAAATTGCGCCGAGATATTCCCTGTTCTTGGAGCCTGGCGACCCCCAAAGAAGGTGACAGTCGGATTTTGCGCACATGCATCTAGCTGCTCACTGATTGCTATGCGGTTTGCAAGCAGCACTTCGAGCCGTGCTACACTATAAGTGACTACGAACACTGACTACGAAGAAATAACGAACCAGCGACCTGGTTCTTCTGCCTAAAATTCTTCTGCCGGCAGTCTCTACCATATATCCAGAGCATTGATCCCTGTATGAGCTCCAATGCGCTCGACTATTTCATGAGTCACCTGATTACAAATGACTCTATCGCAACATTTATATTAGTGACGGCTGAGTTCTGCCAGTTTGGCGCTGTTTCTTTAATGTCGAAAGGCTATCTTGTTTCAACAGCATGCTTCCGCGGTTACCATGCATCGGTTATGCGACCTCTGAGGGCTTAAAATACCAGGAAGGCGAGTCAGGAAGCCGAGCCGAAGGCGCGTGTTCACCTCCGAGGCACAAACTTCATGCATCAGGGCTTATCTCAAGCATATTAAAATACGCAGATGTAAATATAGCCCGTCGGTTATTCTGCCTCAATTTACAGCCAGTTCTCATTTTCAATGGACAGCTTATATTGCACTTTTCCTGATCTTCTATCGGTGCCATTAGAAAAACTTCTTTTTGACAACGTTTTGTATTATAATTTCATTGCTTTATCTGTAAAGTGTCAGAAGTGAAGCCAGGAGGGCCGGGGGTGCTCTATGCTTTGCGAGATTATGTTTATATATATATGTATATATATATATATATATATATATATATATATATATATATATATCTATCTTGTGAGACGACGTCAGGTACGACAGAACGATTGTTATATTTACAGCAAAGGCGCGCGAACCAAAAACCGAACACCGACCAGCCAACACGATGATGATGATCACGATGATTTGTATGCACAAGTGAAGATGATGAACGGCACAGTCAGCGCTCACAATATATATATATATATTTAGACGCACAAATACGGGCAGTCAAGTATCCCCTCCCCACCCGGCGCCTAGCAATTAATAACAATATCCGTGCAACGCACCTGAGGACGACCGTTATTTGTACCGGTCGAGTTAACTTTGAGTTCCAATACCTTTGAGCCCTCGTAATGTCGAAGTCACATTTACAGCGCATTTGTAGAGATACGCACCGTACACGCAGCTTATGTTCGGGGTGCTTTCGGCACAATATCAGCACACAGCTTTCTGAGCACAGTTAAACTCCATTAGAGCAGCTCAGTTACTCTGAATAAACTAGACGCCGAATCACCACCATAAGAAAGCGTTAAGGCAGAAGAAATCACAATAAGACACGCCCTTTTTGTTTCCTCTGTCTCTTCTGGCGGTCGTTCGGCGTCTAGTTAATTGAGAGTAATTGTTCTAAAGAGCCCAACAATGAGTTCGGCTCAATTACACCGAGATCGTGAATATTCACGGTCGGTGTCAGTCCGTTTTCATTTTTATAATTTGCGTACTTTCCAGCAGTCACTTCGGCTACAAGAACTGATTTGCAGTATCTCTCAAAGGCATATATGAAGCAAGCATCCATTAAAAGCTTTGAAGTTTCGTCCATAAAGGCTTACGACGACAATTCCTACGCTTAATAATGATAGACACACAACGAAAGCCACATCAGTGCCGATTAGCCGGGTGCCGCCGACGCGTGCAGCAATTCTAACGGGCCGTTCTAGCGCGCGGCGCCGCGCGCCTTCAGTACCGAGCGACTGCAGCGCCGCCGCTACGGTCGACGCAGAAGGCATCAGGCGGCGAGGCGCGTTCACGCCACTCGACAGTTCTAGTACACTCTAGTGTGTATGTGTAGAAAAGGTTCTTGACAGTTCTTGAACAAGGTCATCATCACCGTGATCAGTGAGCACCAGCAGCTCGACCGGACTTGTTAATCGGATCCGATCGTGATCGCGACTACGAGAGGTCTAAGTGTAGTGAAGTGCGAGGTATAGCACAGCCGGTGGAAATCCTGGATGCCTCTTACGATGAAATGATCTATGACGCCTCCTGTCCTGCGCGTGGCAGCGAGGTCCTTTGATGACCTGTCCACATGCAAGCCGTCTTTCACGGAGTATAAAGACCAGTCGTTGTTGGGTCTTGATAAATCAATGTTGAAGTCACCGATAATGATGTTCGGCCTAGTTCTCTCGGCACATTTATTGTAGGA
This sequence comes from Rhipicephalus sanguineus, assembly GCF_013339695.2. Classification (NCBI taxonomy): domain Eukaryota; kingdom Metazoa; phylum Arthropoda; class Arachnida; order Ixodida; family Ixodidae; genus Rhipicephalus; species Rhipicephalus sanguineus. Next base: position 84,449,489 of record NC_051181.1, on the reverse strand, counting down.
AGCACTGACCCCGGTTTTTGCGTAATCGACGTGGTCCACGTTGCGGACCACGTGAACGAGTACATGGTAGTTGAGCGTCTTCCAGGGGTGTTCTGTTTTCAGCTTCCTCACTTTCCTTGTGTCCGCCACGGTGGTGTAGCGGTTACGGTGCTCGGCTGCTGACCCGAAGGTCGCGGGTTCGATCCCGGCCGCGGCGGTGGCATTTCGATGGATGCTAGATGCCCATGTACTGTGCGATCTCGGTGCACGTTTAAGAGTACCAGATGGTCAAAGTTAAAGCCCCTACAATTATTATTATTATCACTTTCCTTGCGTGTCAATGTGTGTGTTCGCGTTTACTGTGTTGGTTGAGACTTTGTATCACCTGTGGCACATACCCGCATAACATAAACTCTGATATGCGGGTATGTGCCACACGTGACTGAGAGAAAGGGTTTCATGACGTACATGACAGGTATTTTGCGTTATTCATGTCATGACCAGTGAACGCGTGTTCACCATACACTGATCCCCTGCTATGCCAATTTTGGTACATTACAGGTTCTGGAGACGACCAGGAGAGCGCCCAGACGTAGGCGGCTAGATACATAGATAGATACGTAGATAGAAACGCCCAAAGTACCTGAGGTTCGCTAAGAAATGCTTCGCATTTAAAAAAAACTTCGGTTCGAGTGACAATCGAACCCAGGCCGTCGGCGTGGCAAGCAGGTGTTGTGCCACAGAGCCACGCTATTTCTTGAAACTGCTTCGAAAAAAAAAAAAAAACACTACATGAATATCATGTAGTGGAAGGAATTTCCTTACCGCATGTAATATTGCGTGGCAGAAGCGTAAATCACGTCAGGCGTCAAAACATGTGAATTGTGCAACGAGTCGGTGTTTTAAAGGCCCACCCATTACAAAGCGCTCAGACATACAGTGAAACCTCGGTGATACGAATCTCACGGGACCACCAAAAATATTCGTATCATCCGAAATTTGTATCACCAGAAGGCATGGAAAAATAGCATGCGACAAAAGAAAGCTGGCGTACATTTTCATTTGTTCTTTTACAGGGCCGCAGCAACGTCAGGAAGAAGCCTGAATGATTGTCAGTTAAGTTTTTATATGTCGGAAATCATTCCGGCACTCGTAAATGCACAGCCCGTACGCGCGTATTAATGAACCAGGCGCGTTGCGACCCGAGACAGATAGCCCCTTCCAAATTTTAGTATGCTCTTTTGATTGAGACCGGAGTACTGCAGCGGAAGTAACGAAAGAAGTACTTTCACGCTATGGATCAAGGCCACAAAATTACAGAACCACGGTCCTGTGTTATGATTTTGTCGTCGCGGAGGTGTTGGGGATGTTTTTTGGGAGATTACGGCCGTGCCCCCACAAGTACGACCTCAAAGGTCGCGCATATTGACGTTGTGAGGCCTGACTCCTTTACCAAGACCGTCCTCGCCTTCTTTCGGTCCTCGTACACCTTTCTTAGGATGTCTGATGCAAGAGGCAGGCATTTTAAACGCAATACAACGACAGCAGTCCGCGTCAACGCGTTAGAAAAAGAAAGCACGGTGCTAATGTCATCTGTGATCTAAACGCGAAGGCACACGGAGGCATGTCAGAGCCTCGAAGATTCGTGCACACAATCTCGGAGGCCGTGACACGTCTCTGAAGGTTTATTCTGACCGTAAGAAAAGTGTTTTGCTTACACTGTGATTCTGACGATTTGGAGGTGCGGCGCGCATGCCCACGCTTCCGTTCGCGCGCTCGCACGTGCTTCGCGCATCTTCTACAACAGCGCGGACAGCACCTCACTTGAGCGGTAGCGTACGTTCGTATCAAACGTCGCTGGGTGAAAATCGGTTCGCAACAACCGTGCTCCATTACACTGCAGGCCAATGGGCCTTGGCCGGGGCCAACGAAAAATTCGTATCACCCCGAAATTCGTATGAGCTGTGATCGTATCACCGAGGTTTCACTGTATTTAATCATCATCAGCTGCACAAGCGGTGAGCAGCTGCGTAGGTTCGCGTGTTGTCTTAGAGACGCGTAGTGGGTCCTTCGCTGATTCGCAAAATGAATAATTATGGCGTAGTGGGCACTTAACAACTGTACTTGCACGAGGCATTCTAGGATAGCTTGAAACGGCCAATGTTACGCGCACAGTCGTTCGTTTCCTTACGGCACGGCTGAGACACGCGCCGAGAACCGAATCTAGGCTAGCAATTGAGAAGGCGATGCGCACGGGGCCCGATTACGCTACCGCGTGCTACTTTTGAAGGCGAAGCTCAAACATCCTCCAATTTTTTTTTGATGTTTCGTACCAGGACGTCGTACCAGGATGTCGCGAGGTGCAGCCAACTCAAGTGAGCACTCCACGCTTACTTTAAAACCAAATTAAGATATCTTAAAGGCAACGTTCGTCACTAATAATCGGTCAGATGTGCCCCCGTATACAGGAAAGTCAAACAACACAAACATCCCGAGGTTTCAATTTTGGTGTCAGGGGTCCTTTAAAATAACCGCTGCTCATTTTCCTGCTGGGTAACTCATACATAACCTGTCGAGGGCTATAGGCCGACACAATATTTCTTTCTTAGCGCTGCAGACAGGCCCGTAGCCAGGGTGGGGGGCGGGGGGGCTAGCCCCCCCCCCCCGAAATTTTGGTGAAGTCGGAGCTTTTACCAAAAATAAATAATAAAAATACGTGTTTTTCTCAAAAAGTCAAGGTTTTCAGCAAGTGACCCCCCCCCCCCCCCCCCCCCCCCCGGAAAAAAATTCCTGGCTACGGGCCTGGCTGCAGAACTACTTGTTCGATGCGCCCTCACTAATTCTTACTAATTCTTGCAAACGGAACGTTTCTATATAGTCACTCTGCCAAGTCGTTAAAGCTACAGTCGCTCTTTCGTTGAACGCATAAACGGGGAAACTAAAAGGCTGAGGAAAGATACGCAGTGCGACAGCACAAACTACTTTGTATTGTCCTAATTATACACGCTTGTGCCTGTACCTGTTTCATTACACAGTTACATAGTTGCGTAGTCACCTAACTGCTTACAAAGAGACAATGAGCGTCATTATACGATTAAGGGAGCCGTGTTTGCACGAAAGACGTCGCATTCTCTTTACATACGCCGCTACGAGAACGTCTCGGCACAGCGGCATCATTACCGTTACCGCTTGCGGTCGCCTGCCTTCACCACCTGCCAGTCTTGACGCGGTATCAGATCCATCAGTTTCATAATCGGCATTAGGTAGGCCTAACATAAAGCGAAAGTGAGAGAGAAAGCAAAGAAAAAAAAAATCCCGGCTCGGATACGAAAAACAAAGTTTGGCAGATGTCTCAATCATTGGATTGACGTTTCAAGTATGCATGTAAATACAGTATTTGAGGTCACGTGGCTCATTAAGGCGCTAAGACGGGGCTATCAGGACTGCAGTGCATGCCGTCCGGATCGGTCCATAGTTTTCGTTGGAAATTGGACATCGTAGCCAAGTACAGTATGCGAGTGTAAGGCATCAAAGACCAACATTTTCTCCTAAAAAAGGGGAAAGGGGAGGACCTTTAAGAATATCGCCACAGTCCAGTGGCGTAGCAAAGGGGTGGCACACCGGGAACGTGCCCCCCCCCCCCCCTGATTCAAATTTCTGCCACAGTCGCTCAGTAAAAGGAATAGCGTACACTGGTATCGCGAAGAGGAAACAGGCAAAAGCATACCCAGAGTATCCGGAAGTTAACTGAAACCTGACATTCTGTCAGCGTCGCACACAACCGCTCAGGCGCGAATGCTCCACAATGGCGCCTTACGTCGGTCTGGGAAAGGCGATCCAAGCCGGTGAGTAATTCGAGACAGCGAGTGTTTGATACGGAGTGCGCGGCCAGTTCAAGCGCTAATAGAGCCCACTATACGGCGAATGGCTGCGTAGATGTCGACGGCGCAGCAAGAACTCAGTTGCGTCACCGACGCCGCGGGGCAGCCGACGCTCGCTGCCAGATGACGTCACAGCGTAGAGGTGGGAATAGCGTCCATTGACGATGATGCTGGCCTCGGGCGGCCAAGGTCACCGGGGCCCGCAGCCGGGCTTTCTCGCTTCCCGGGTGAATGAAAGGAAATGAACACAACCAAAGTACAAGCAGAAGGTGTATTGCTGGGTATGTGCCAGTCGGCGAGTGAAAACCTGCGCGTGCAGCTGTAGAGTATTCACGTGCACGGGAGCAGACCATACGGGTCTCGTGCCAACGGTGGCGTAAGAGGAACCCATTAGCGCGACAAAAGCTGGGCCTATTAGGGCGTGCATGCGTGCATCACATCGTGTCCAGTCGAGCAAAAGAGGCTATTGGGGAAAACGCAGCTTTCTCTCAAAGTTAGCGAGACAGCTCTTCTTGCGCATGTGCTCAGCAACACCCCGTAAGTCAAGTAACGTAAAAGAATTAGCGTTGAATCAAATATGTTGTAGTCTTTACAAAATACATCCAGGAATTATGGCTCCCTGTCAACGCGTTAAGCTTCCGTAACGTCGCGCGCAATTCTATGGTTACTTGTTCCCAGAATGCTACCGTCCACTGTCTCCGATCCTGGGACAGTAACCTGCGCCGGAACTATCAGTACCACACGGTGTTCCCGATACTTATGTCGCAGGCTTTCTTCTTTTGTTGTGTGCACTGTTCACTTCGCTTCTAGCTGTTAGGTCTTTATTGATTGCCTGTAGAACAAAACACAATTGTTCTACAATCTTGATTGCCCGTAGATTGCCGTATAACAAAACTCAACCAACGTGTAACCATTTTTTCTAACCTAAACCATGTCGGTATAGGCTAGTCAGTGGACAGTCAAGAAGTTCGGTGCTTGGGAAGACCAGCTGTTCCCTGGAGCCTTGCTTCTTGTCCATCAAATGCATGAAGTAGGTAAGCCTTATCAATGCTACGGATACGGCCCACATTTCACTTGATCAAGGATGAGCTGTCGATGTGCACAACTGCAAACTTTACCTCCCAGCCTGCGTCCACAACACGTGAACGTCCCTGGAGAATAAGTGATATAATCATGCCAACAAGCTGCACACAACGCCGATGGCCATGATCACAATGTCTCCTGTATACGTACCCGAACGCACTGAAGCAGCGCTGTGGTAGAAAACAATGTCGCTTGTACCCTTAGCAACGGGAATGGCCGGAAGCGCCTTTCTTGCTCTCGGAGCTCTCGCAGAGATATGTCGTATGCGTAGACGAAAAATTATGTAACTACTGCTGAAGGTGAACGCCAGGAAACAATGCGACACATTAACTGGCCTCTTCGGATTGTCCTCCACCAACCTCAAATGCATATAGTTCCTTTTATCGAAGTTGTCGTCGTCGTAATTGTTGTTACCGCTGCAGCCTCGAATGGTGGCTCTTCACTGATGCGCATGCGCATTCGAAAATTGGTTTCATTTATTTGATACGCTGCTACGATGTGCGCTGACGCTTGCGGCCGCACGAGTCGGTTCGTGCCAGGCTTTCGCTGACGAGCGAATTCTTCTGTCCTCACCTCGCGTAGTGTCCTACCATTGCGGCAGCGGCGAAGCTAGGGGGGAGTGTTGGGGAGTTCAACAACCCCCCCCCCCCCCCCCCCGAAAACTGTCAACATTACATGGGTATATGTACGCACGAACATTATAAAGTATGGTTGCAAATTTGCGGCTACTGGGAGCGGCCCGCGTCAACCCAAGGTTGAACTTGAGGACCCAATAAAGTTCTTCATACCATACCATACCATACCATACCATACCATACCATACCATACGCCCCTGCTTCGCGGTATGACGCTTAAGCATGAAAAATATGATTTTTGGTATGATTCAAATGAATTCGAACCAGAGTATTTTATAAGTGCTCAGTAGCGTACAAAGTAGTCTGGAACGTATTAGCTACAGCTGTGCCGAGGGAGGGCTGATTGGACTATTCAACGCCTATATGAAGCGCACAATCAGAGAGAGCGCGATGCCAGCTTGGCACGCAGGGCTTACTCCCGGAGAGAAATTTCGCATGATGCATTCTCTTCCGCAGATACGGGGCCAAGGCCGGTTCACGCGATGGCAAAAGTTGTTCCGCATGAGGTGTCTGTGACGTCATCTTACCCTTTCTGGGCACGTGACTGCGCCATCGGGACGGAGAGTGTGGAAGTGTCGCAACCAGAGCGGCGCGCCCGGCCCTCGTGGCCTCGGTGCAACCCGGCGCGGCGAGTGAGACAAGTTGCGCAACTGGCTGGCAGCTGATCGCTCGGCGATTCCTTTTGAAGACACGCGCGCCCTTGAAATAAGCCAAGGACGAGTTACCCTTCTCGACATTGCCCCAAAGTCCACTTCACACTGCGTATATTTGCTCGGTGACATTATGAAGCATTGGCGATGACGATGATGATTTATTACACCGCATGGTACGTAACCGCAATGGGGGATAAGCCAATAGAACCGGGTTGATGAACTCTGAGTTAGATGTTTAAAGAAAATTCGCAAAAAGCTCACAGGGCCCCTTATGCGTATGTGTTGATCCTCCCGCGCCCTTCTCCGAATGCTTTCTGTACTAACGTGGTTTTGCACTGCCTCCGTGATTGGTCCACATTTGACCAAGCTATGATGTCATGTGATGACGTCATTATAAATTGGTCAATTTTCGCACTTGATGAGCCATCTAAGGCTTTCGCCTTAAAAACGAAAGCATGTGTAGGTGCGGCCATACTTGTGCTGCACAAATTGGCAGTCAGACCAGACATATACCGACGCTAAATAGACAAAAAAATTAGAATGCTGATTGCGACGTTTACGCTGAAGATGGCATTATCTTCTTTCGTGTGATGCGTGTGCGAGTATCGAAGTACTAACCACGCAAGATCCTGTCAAAATGCAGTGGCTGGCCAGCCCATAGTTTGAGAACCAAGCTCATGCTCTGGTCGACAGGGCTGAGCAAATGGCCAGGCACCCGCGGCTTCGTGGACAAAGCACGCTGCCCGCCTAGAAGAAATTAAGCCAGTGGTGCCCTGGAAGAGGGGCTCAGCCCACAACACCCAAGAACATTTCATAATAAATATAACTTCCTTCTCTCTCTCTTTCTGGCCTGTTTATATAGGTACAATAAACTTTACTCAATGTTACAAAGACTCCTCGTCGTTCTCCTCCTCTTAATACCACTACTACTACTACTACTACTACTACTACTACTACTACTCTACCACTACTGCTACTACTACTACTACTACAGGGTAATCTTTTTGGAACTGACCTATTTAATTCTGCTGTAGCTTTTTTTAATTCAATTGAATTGTGTTTATTCACAACAACAAGGCTGCGAGGATGACTAGGCAAAAAAGCTACATTGAGCAGCTTGAGGGGAACCTGGCCACCTCATACACTGGGCAGCTTCACAGCGGTCAAACACACGGTATGCATAATGAATGGACTAACTAAAATAAAAAAGCAGTAAACAACCACGGTCAGAATAAATAAACAAGGTTATTGTGGAAACATATGAAAAAGGGGGAAGACAATAGGCGAAGTGCTAAAGACATAGAAAAAGACAAAGAAATGAACCCATTTTGTTACAAAGTATCCGATTTTAATGCGGTTTGTTGCAAAACATTCAGGAAGGGTGAAAATTTAATGACCCATCCCGTTTTTTTGATGTGCAACGCTGAAAAAAAAGAGAATAAGTAAGTACTAACGAAAACCGCGGAGTGCTAAACAAGTCTAGTCCGGCGAAGCGTCAGCCAGTGGCGGCAGAAGTTGGCGACGCCAGGTTCATCACTTTGATCATCGTCGTCATCAGCCTCACTGCGCCCACTGCAGGACCATGGCCACGCCCATGCTCTGCCAATCAACCCGGTGCTGTGCTTGCTGCTGCCACGTTATACCCGCAAATTTCTTAAATCACCTAACTTTCTGTCTCCCCCTCGCGCGTTTGCCTCCTTCTGGAATCCAGTCAGTTACTCTTAATGACCAGCGGTTACCTTGCCTACGCGCTACATGCCCTGCCCATGTCCATTTCTTCTTCTTGATGCAAAACCCAGCTGGTCAAAGCACATCCGTAGGTCCTCACTACCACGTACCACACAATCGTATGGTGGGTTTGGCGCGTAAAACTTCAGAATTAAGCTTTTTTGTTTTTCTGGAAATGTTCGTGAAACCTACTATATACGTGTTCAGCCCTTTTATTCCTCCGAACGCTGTGTAGTCCATTCTTAAAGGTTAAAAAATATGGCATGGTGGTCCAAGTACCGTGAAACATTCTAATGGCGAACGAAGACATGGACTGGATAGGAAGGGACAAACAATGCCAGGCAAGCGTTGTGTGTTCCTTCCAATCCTGTCCGTGTCTTTGTTCGCCAGTAAATTGATGATTCACAGTGTTAACCAGGACCAACTAGCCCAGCTATCAAGTAAGCGGTCCGGGATTGAAGGGCGAACCACAGTGACACAGCACGCAAGTAAACAGTGCGCCTGCCTACCGCACAAACAGTCTTCTCTTTACTGCGTTTTTATTATGAAAACTGTGGTCTCTTGAGGTGCGGAGTAATCTTGGCAATTTCACAGTGCGTCGAAAATATGTTACATTTTCGGTTATCGGCGAAATACGCACGCGCACGCAGGCGCCACTCCTTCCTTTAGATCCGTGCTTCACGATACCCGCTGTATGTATGCTATAGGTGTCACAGCCAACAGATGCTAAAATACTACACGCGGTATGTATCTCATTTGCAAGCATGAGAAAGATATACATTGATAACACTCGTTGACATAACATATAAGCTCTCGCTGCACTGTATTACAAAATGCCTCCCAAGGTCAGTGCACACGCTCGGTCCCGGCAAGATGTGCGCATGTTATTAGCAGAGGCTGCATGCGACGCAGTGCGCCAGATGAAAAGTGAAGCTGTCGTGATTACCCGGGCGCCGGCAAGGGGTGGCGCGCACGCACCATGTAATTACAGCCTCCTCCAGCCGCGTGACCCAAGGGTGCAACGCCTGCTAGACAGGCTGCAGACGGGGTGGAGGGGAACTGGGCGGCCCCGGTCATTGCCATCACACCACGGAGTGCAAGCTGAGGCCAGGGACGACGCTCCCTTGTAGAGAGTGTCCATAGCTCGCCCACCACCGGAGGCCCCAGCGTACTGCAGGATGCGCAGGACGACGGCTGTACCAAGGCCCCCTACCGCGCAACAAATTAGCTACACCATCTGGACCGGATCACAGTGGTCACTCCATCTCAAGGACGGATATTTCCAGCAGTGGCGAAGCAAGCTATATTGATTCGACAAAAATTCCCTTCACAAAAGTCGCGCCATGCCTTATGCATTTGCCAAAGACGACTCGAAGGAGAAAGGCATACTCTTTTTCTTTTCAGTCGGTTGTATTGATCCCCCACCAAGCTTTCTGCACCCAACGTGGTTTTGCACTGCCTCCGGGATCGGCGGCATTAAAAGCTTTCTGCACCTCACCTTGTTTTGCAGTGCCTCCGGGATCGGTCCACCTTTGACCAAGCGGTGGTCTCGTGTCATCGCGTCACAAATTTTGGCAGCCTTTTGACGTCATGATTACGTCGTATAGTGACGTCGTCACGATGTTTTTTTTTTGTTATTGTCATTCGCTTTGACGCCGACGGTCACTTTTCGAGTTTAATGAGGCACCAAAGGCTTTCGCCTTAATACCCAAGGACTGCCATTGTTTGGAAGGGCAGGGCGCAGGACGTATGCTTCGTTCGTCCAGCATGTGCACCGTGAGTTAAAGGAGTACTGACGCGGATTCTACATATTTTCGGATTGTCGCTCCAAATAAAAGCACTGGAGTTGAGAACCCTAAAAAAGAGTGCTGTGGTGCTTAGGAATGCACCGAATATATATGTTTGATAGCTCTACCTTAAAAAGACACTTTCGGCTTCGATATCGAGGAGGTGGTTCCTCAGTGACGTGTCATGGCAGTGTGACGTCACGGGGAAACAGTAACTCGCAACGTACTAGCGGCAGATACGCGTAAACTGCTCGTGGTGCACATAAACAACGATGAGTTAATTGGCATCCAGTGAACCCGACAGTGAGTTCTGCGATTTAGGCTGCATGTAGGACGCAGAGTTCGCAAACTTAGTGGAACTGTGTTGACTAGTCGGGATAATGTCCATTGCAGTGGGGCTGGCTTGCAGATGTTCAGCGACGAAAACTTTAAAATCAAAGTAAAATATTTTATACGTGTTGTCTGACTCCCGTGTTTGGAGAGCGTTAACACTGCACACAAAGGAAACGAAAAACGTCCCCTTTACGATGTCTCCAAATCGTGTCAGTACTCATTTAAGGAAGTTTAGTGGATTTTTCCCATCGCGTTCACTTTTTTGGCGTTAAAACAAGATTTCTCGTGGCCGTACGAGGGACGTTCGACTAATATCTCTTCCACTGCCTTTGCACAGCACTGCGACAGTTGTTCCAGCATTGGGATCAGTGGCATAGGCGTGAGGACGGGGGGGGGGGATCTGCCCCATACTATGACTTAGTCTGGGGGGAGGGGGTGCTGGATGAACCTTCGCCCCCCCCCCCCTCCTCCTGACTTGGGAACCCCGCGCACGCCTATGATCAGTGGTAAGAGCCCTATGCCATCTGGATAACTGTTCGTGAAGTTGTCGGTGCCTTCTGAAGTTTCTGACATATCTACGAGAGAAAGTACTGGAGTGAATCACGGATGCATACTTGACGCTCAGGCGGAGCAATTTCCGTCCACGTCTGCCAGGCTAACCCCACCTGTATACCAGCTACATCGCCACTTTTTATATTTACCTGTCAGTTTCCTGTGCCTTTTCCACAATGAATCACAGAAGGCGTGTCGTCCATGCTTTCTTTCTTCTTTCTGTGTCCTTGAATTCATCCGTTGCCGAGTGCTTTCTAAATTGCGCAGAATCATACGCGTGTACACAACTTCGTCAACAAACACGACAGTGCAATCTGTGCAGTGGTGTGACCTAAAATGCGAAATTGCTTCTCGCAATTGAAACTGTTTCGGCTGCGTCGATCTTAAGAGAAAATAAAAGAAAGAAAGGAACGTTACGTTGAATATACTGGGAACGCGCGGTTTGCTGCCGATCACTAACGTTTCTAATGTATGCATGTATACAAGTCTAACGAGGATTCAAAGTGGGCTCGCAGCAGAGTTGCATTGTGCATGAGCTCTGAAAGAATGAAGTCACTGCACAGCGCACTGCAAACATAGCACAGCGCCCCGCACGGCAAGCATCTCAAGGCCCGGTCTGACCTGTTCAACAACAATGGACCAGGTATATTTGATCACTGCTCCATTCGCGTTATCTGTGTAACCCTACGTTTCCGAATGGCTTGTAAACGCCAGAGTTTGTCTTCTCTTGTTGTAAACATCGTCCGCCACACACCGGCATTATTACGCGAGAGGTCGCGCTGCGCCTCTGAAGTGCACAGTTCTCCCAGTGTCACGCATGACGTGACGTCTTTTTATTGCAGAATACTGAGCTGAGTGCATATAACGTGAGACCTTGAGGCCCTGTAACCGAAGCCCCAGAATGATCTAAACTTCAACGCATGAAATCTATCAGTTTCTGAGCAGTAAATGACGTTCTGCCAGCAATGAAGGCTGAGAAAATGAGCCTTAATAGAAATGTATTCACGGGAAAGAGCGCACTGGGCTTCGATGCTCATCGTCTTCTTGAACAAAGAGCCTTTTGTAAAACAGCAAAGATCGTCTCCCTCTGTGTGGTGTTTTAGCAGTGCCAATTCATGATACGGTATAAGTACGCGAATACAGTACCGTCATGGTCGTAACGTTGCTAATTTAATCTGCAAGGCCTGCATTAGCCATTATAATCAATTCATAATGTTACCGTACGCATATAGAGCCACTCGCGCAGCTAAAACATTTTCGGGTCGTGGAACATTTAACACGGAACGCCGGGAACGGTAATACCATAGCGTTAGCGACACGGTGTTACTGTCACTGCTAAAGACGCCTATATACCCCTCACTCGTCAGCCGGTGTTTGGCGTCTGCTTGCATCGCCCTCACTGGATTAGCTGACGGGGGGAGAGTGTGATGACTCATCTTAAGTATACGTGGCGTTCGGACAGACAAATGCCGGCAATATTAAAAGGCTGCGTCCGCTTGCTTCCACAGACGCGCTCTCTGACTGTCTTTAGACACTGAGGAGGAAGCCGAGTTATCTACGGATGCTTTGGCCTTTAAAAAAAAAGTAAAGAAAAAAAAGCGGTAAAAACCTTGTAGCTGGTGACGAAGGTTTTTCACTATGTATTTGCTTTCCTATAACGTCGAACGATCCCGGGAGGATTCGTGAAGGGGAATGAAATAAATGACGCCGGCAAGAGGAGGGTTATTGGTAATGGTCTGTGCTTCCCCGCGCGACATAATCGCGGCTGGCCGCCTGTATAGTTGAGGACTTGAGGTCATTGGGCAACTATGCAACCGGACAGCGTGGCCGGAAAAGAGGGGCGAGCTGAGGGGCGAGTTCTGGGGGAAAGGATGTCCGGAATGCGAGCTGCCGCCGGCCGAGAACGAAGCAGGGTCTTCCACGAAACCGGAGGCGGCGACCGCTCCGTCGGGTCAGATGCACCACTTGCCTTCTTTGCCTTCTTCGCCAGACGCTGCGCCGGTCTCCCCCGCTGTGACGGAGAAACGAAGACCATATAAGAGGGAAAAAAGCGAAAGTGAGGGAAAGTGCTTGGCGAATGTGGATGGACCGTTCTCACGTTCCTGGCAAGATCCGCTGAGAGAGATGCCGCTGGGTCTCGCGCTAAATATAGATGGCGGTGCTTTATTGTTGATGATTATGGGAATGGGATTTATGGGGGGGAGGGGGGGGGGCAGGAGGCGATGAAGGTGAATAAACCTATTACGTATAAGCACGGAAGGGCTGTTTCCCGTATGGATGAATGCACCGTGCACGGAGAAGCAATGAAAGATAAAGAAGGGTTTGACGAGCAGGCTCGGGTCACTAGTTCAAAAAAGGCCAATGAAAAACGACAAAGAAAGAAAGAAAGAAAGAAAGAAAGAAAGAAGGAAAGAAAGAGAGAAAGAAATAAAGAAAGGAAGAAGGAAAGAAAGAAAGAAAGAAAGAAAGAAAGAAAGAAAGAAAGAAAGAAAGAAAAAAAGAAAGAAAGAAAGAAAGAAAGAAAGAAAGAACGACGCTTGGGGCATACCCCGTGACCCAGACATAAGAATGCCAATCACACGCAAGGTGCTTCCGCACATAACTCGTTTACCTTTGTGTCTGTTGCACAATACTTTGTACAATACTTTGTAGAATACTTGTTACGATACTTTGTACGGTTCTTTGTGCAATACCGTATAAAATACTTTGTACTATACTTTGTACGATACTCTTTACAATACCTTGTACAAAACTTTGTACAACACCTTGTGCAATACTTTTGTACAATATCTTGTGCACTGGTAGGGTAGCCAACCGAGCCAAAGCTTGGTTAACCTCCCTGCCTCTCTCTTGTGCATTGTGTGCAGTACTATGTGCAGCGCCTTGTGCAACACTTTGCGCGTTTTTAGCACGATGATGGAGGGAGACGTTGTTTACAATGTACAAATCTGGCAGTAAATATTTTTAATGTTGTTGCATTTTATGGTAAAGAGAACTGTAAATGAGTGCTTATTGTAAATGAGTGCAGTGTAGTGTAAATGAGTGCAGTGTAAATGAGTGCAGCCGGAGCCGATTTCGCGTGGATCCTCATGAGCCGTGCTGCGCATGCGCGAGGATCAGCAGTTTAGCTGTGTGTGTGAATTGCCACCTTGTTTACAGCAGTAAGTATTCTGCGCGTACTGCAGATGTTGCTAAACAGCGTTAAATGTAAAAAAAAGAACATAATATTTATTTTCGAAAGTTTACAGACCTGAAAGCGAGTGTGTCTGATACAAAGAAATCTAAAAAAAAAGAGCGTGAACACGTTGAAAAATATCACAAGAAATTGGATCGGGTGAGCGGAACAGCAGTAAGAAAAAGGTTTTTTTTTATTATATCGTGTTTAGGAGATGTTGGCGCTTTTGTAAAGCGCCGGCTACTGCTTTTCGCAGACAATGGGATACGTGAAAATCACATCAAAGAAAAGAATTGCACAAGAGAGCAGCCGAGCAGAATTAATGTAAGTCCATTCACATAAACCCGAAAAAAAAGAAGACTTAATTCGGTCCTTATTAAGCATATTTACGGACCTAGATTTAGCAGCTCTGTTGAGGCTGGCATTTATTGAATTCTCGTATCTATTATTACTTATTTTACTGCTGTACATAAGTAATAATATCCGCGCATGTCGTTCCTTAAATATACAGAGTTCCGTTACGTCACTTCGTAATTATAGGGTGTTAAGTCCAAAATTTTGGATATAACTATAAGGTGCCCCGTAGTGATGAACTGCGAATTAATTTTGACCACCTGGGTTTCCTTAACGTGCACTTTTAAATGTGAGTACACGGGCGCTACTGCATTTCGCCTCCATCTATATGCGGCCGGGAATCGAACCTTGAGCTTAGCAGCGCAACACCTGTAGCCTGCTAAGCTCGGTGGATACAGCGTACAAGCAATCCAACCTGCCCAGCAGGCCGCCACAGAAGGAAGGTGATCGTTGCAGTGGTCGTGAACCCATACTCACGAAGTACATAAGAGAGTGTGCGACTGGGTCAGGAGGCGTTCCTAATGCGATCATTTGTTTGGTGCCGCCGAGAGACTGGTCATCGCTAGTGACACCATTGCCCACGCGTGCAGTGCAGTAGAAAGCAATAAGAAGAAGATTATATGCCCAACCATACTATATGACGGCACGGTAACGTTGCACACAGCCGTTAGGGCAATCGAACGAACGACGTATGTACAATCTGAATCACACTTATCTGGAGCGACCACAAAGCTGCTTCAAGCGCCATTTTTCGCAAAAATATGCAGACTGGCTATTTATTTATTTATTTATTTAGTTTTCAATACTGCCACTCTCTACATCGGGATCGTAGCAGGTGGGCATATTGTTACAACGTGAGCGTGCAACAGGATACAGCACATTTGACAGAACAAGTGTATATACCAGATACAGAAATGAAATACGGCACATGCGACTACGCAGTAAAGTCTGGAGAACAATGTATCGTACATATAAATCTTAGTTGAGTCTGACAGCGTATCAACAGCCGAGATAGGATTTGGAGCAATTTTTGAAGCAGCAAAATGTTGCTTTTGGAGCACGAAAATCCAAATCTGGAGCAGGCGACGAAAAAATAACCCCTCCGCTTTCTAGCACGGAATCCCAAATTTGGAGCAGTATAACAAAGAAGGCTTACATTTAGAAAAGAAAACAGAAATATGTACAAACAATTCAACGTCAGCTAACTTGTGCACAGTTCACGTGAGCGCTGCTATTTCAATAAAAGCAGCGCGTTGAACCACCCCACAGTGCAACAATGACGAAGTCGACATTAGCATTTGCAGAGCCTGTCAAATGATTTGACAGGCGCTGCAAATGCTAATGTGGACCTGCCAACATGGCGACTTCGAAATTCGGGTGATTCGCAAAGCAGGGATGAGTGGAGGTGGCAAATAAAGAAAACTGGCCTACGTTTTTGTTTATTGTTTCTCAGGGCCGCCGAAACGTCATACACAGCTCTGAATGATTGCCAGTAATTTTTTAGACGTCAGCGATCATACTAGTACTTGCAATTACACGGCGCGTGCACGCATAACTAATTAAGGAACAAAATGTGCTATGTCCCAGGACAGCTAGCTCTAATAGCCCCTGCTAAATCTAAGTACGCTTTTTCGCAAGAAACCGGTGTACTGCGGCGAAGGCGGCTTAAAAAGGCCAGGAAATTGCCGAGTCGCTGCGCTTTTGTAGCGTTAGCTACACTTGCCTAGCCGGAGCCGATTTTACGTGGATCCTCATGAGCCGTGCTGCGCATGCGCGAGGATCAGTCACACAGCTGGATCATCGCTCTCCGCGCTCTCCGCCACCGCGATCTCACGCGCTCTCCGCCACTGCCGCGCGCGACTCGCCGCTGCTGGTCTGCGCATTCGAGAGGAGTGACGTCGTAGCCATGGCGGACACACTGGCGCCAGCGCGCGCGCAGCTATTCGCCTTCGCTGTGCAGTCGCCGTCTGACACTGCGCTGGAGCCGATTGATAGCGCCTCTGACTGGCGTTTGCAGGTGTGTAACGCCATGGAGAAGGAGAGCGCAAATGCTGCTCGACGGCGCAGAAGAGGCGAGAAGCTTATCTCATCGGATCCCGAAGTAGTTGCCTGGCAATTAGCGGTTCAGCGTTCGAAGAATGAACAGAAGAAGGCTAATAATCCTAGACAACCTGGAAATCTAAGAATAATCAGCTGAACCTTTGCTAACGCTACGTATATCCTGGCATAGCCGAGCTAAGCCACTGCAATTTTTTTCTTTTCTTTCGCAGTGGGGCACTGTTAGGGTCTGCGTGTACGGACTGGATTGGATGACGACGCCCAAACTGCAGATGGCCAACGCGGCCTCCGTTTCTTGCTACAATTAGCACAACTGAAAAAATTTTGAGGCTGGTCGGGCATTTTGGCACAGCGTGGCGCAATTTCAACAAATTTCACGGTTTTCGCTCAGCCTGGCGCAAAAATAAAAAGTTTTATCAGCAGCTGTTGCACCCCTGCTCAAATAATGATAATAATGATTAATAATAATACTAATAATAACAACTATCTTCAGAATGGGGCATAGCGCTAACACACACGGACGAGGAAGAGACAACAGGACAGGCGCTAACTTTCAACTGATTGTTTATTTTCGAAAGCAACGGTATATATAAATCCGTACGCAAAGCACCACTCCAAAATAAACAATCAGTTGAAAGTTAGCGCTTGTCCTGTTGTCTCTTCCTCGTCCGTGTGTGTTAGCGCTATGCCCCATTCTGAAGCATATAACCAACTAGCCCAAAAATCCACGTTGACAATAACAACTATGTTTGTTAATAGTCGGACCGCATGCTAGGTCCTTGTGCTATAATTCAAGCATGCTGGGCAGCTTGTAGCTAACGCGATGTAGCAGCTGTGGACGGCGTCAGCGTCCAGAGCCACGCGCTCGATCGCTCTGGACAAGTGTGTCCCAGACTCTACTGCATGTTTTCTGGTTTACGAAGGGTTTCCGTTTTACTGGGATAGCAATGAGGGCTCGGTGTTGCGTACGAATTCTTTTGTGAGGACGACTTTCTGTATAAAGAGAAGAACAGCGTGCACACTGAAGCCACTGAAGCATCGTGAAGCGCGAGGCGGCGCCGCTGCTGCCGTCTGTCGGCGGAGAAAGGCAACAGATTTGGTGGCGCGCGCTCGAACAAACTCGCGTTCAGTATGCGACACGTTGTGTGTGTTCCTCTTGTTATACACAAAAAGGTCATCTGTAGGCAGAAACTGGTAGAAAATAGGGGAGGGGGGGAGAGAGAGAGATAACTTATTGGAATCATAGAGTTTCCTACAATACTTACCAGAGGGAACTCTGGCGCTAGTGTCTATGGGAGCTGCAACGCATGACACTTCAGCCAGCATGGGAATGATGGGTAGTACACAAATTTGTCTAAACTTCGTGCTTTCGGCTCCGTTTGGCTTCGCGTCGCCTGCATCCGCTTTGTCTCAAAACGAAGTTCAGCAAAAGTCCGCAGTTTCACTTCGCCACTTCAACTTCTTTAGGCTCAGCGATTCAAATCTGGTCACAAAGTTCACGACAATCCATTCTTTTATCCGAAAGAAAACCAAACCATAGCAATAAACAAAGCCATAAGTACGTTTGAAGCCGTAAGCATGAAGACTAAGCAAATTTGTGTACTACACATTAGAGGTGTGCACGGGCTCCGGGTAGCCCGAAAGCCCGAGCCCGACCCGGCCCGCGGGCCGGGCTCGGGCGGGCCGACGCATTTCCACCTCGGGCTCGGGCCGGGCTCGGGCTACTTGGAGTTTTATCGGGCCGGGCTCGGGCCCGGCGCAAAGCCCGACTCAAGCCCGAAATATAGAAAATCAGCGGGAATTGTTTTCCAGCACGCTTGTCCATCTGAAGTTTTAGTCTTCTGGAAAAACAAGCAGCAGAGATATCCCAAGCTTGCCAGGCTGGCAAAAAAGATATTAGCAATTTCGTCGACGAGTGCAAGCAGCGAACGCAACTTCAGTTCGGCGGGCTACATAAAGCAAAAGCGCCGCACTTCTTTGAAACGGGAATCGTGGGACTGCTTGCTGTTCTGCACGACAGTTTGTAATCTGTGTAATAGAGACTATTCGTCGTGTGTCGTTTGATCATATTCGATATGCTCAATAAAATGCCAAATAACTGAAAACGATGTTTTGTTTTCGGAGAGAACCTTCAAAAAGCCGGGCCGGGCCGGGCCGGGCCGGGCCCGCGATTGTGTTTTCGTACGTCGGGCCGGGCGGGTCGGGCTCGCAGCCCTTTGCCGTCGGGCTCGGGCGGG
The DNA here is from genome assembly GCF_013339695.2 of Rhipicephalus sanguineus. Lineage (NCBI taxonomy): Eukaryota > Metazoa > Arthropoda > Arachnida > Ixodida > Ixodidae > Rhipicephalus > Rhipicephalus sanguineus. The sequence continues at coordinate 84,431,034 of NC_051181.1, read as the reverse complement.
CCTTCGACAAAGTCAGCAGGCCCGGGCCGGGCTTGGGCTCGGAAATACGGCCCGTGCACAGCTCTACTACCCATCATTCCCATGGTAGCTGAACGATCGCCGCGCCAGAGTTCCCTCTAGTTAATTTTAGGAAACTCTATGATTGGAATGACAGAGAGGTCGGCCTGGGCTAGTGCGCACTAGCCTGCTGTGCACAGGGGAAGAGGGAAATGGGAAAGAAAGGGAGTGATTATGTGAAGAGGAAGAAGTGATGCGTATATATACAATGGACAGCATAGGCGTGCGCACAGGGGGGGCAGGGGGGGGGGGCGCCCCCCCCCTAATCACCTAAGAGGGGGGTGCAAAATCTGCCCCGTACATTGACCTTTGTAGTCACCTAAGAGGGGGGGGGGCGCAAAATCTGCCCCATACATTGACTTAGTAGGGTGGGGGGGGGGGGCGCTGCGATGAACCTTTGCCCCCCTAATGGGGAACCCTGTGCACGCCTATGGTGGACAGATTTAGTTGAGCGTACGCAACAACGTACGGACGCAGCCAGCCATAGGAAATGGCTGGCAGGCTGCGTCCGTACGTTGTTGCGGACGCCCAACTAAATCTGTCTCGTAACCACGTAACATAATGGTTTCGCTAGATTCTGGTGTCCAGTCCTGTGCTCTTAAGAAAACCTATAACAGCCTTGACAGCAGTTGTTGACTTTGTCTGATCGCACATTGCTGACAAAATACCACTTTCACTTGCCGTTGCCAAACCGATTCCCGCCGGCGTTGAAGCGAGCGTTTTCGTAGCGACACGTAAAGTAGACAATCGCAAAGTAGATGCGCTGTTGTTTCGCACACTTGGCAGCGTTCACAGTTCGGGCTGTCCGCACGGCGGACGAGGTGCGCGTAGCGGCGAGTGATGCAACACCCAGGTGAATCCGGTGTAGCAAACTGTCGTTGCTTCGGTTCATTCTAGCCGGGAAGCGAAAAGTCCTTTCAGGATCTGTCTCCCGCAGGCGTCTGTATCGATTGTCTGGCTGAGACTAACAAGTCATCTCGGTCACTTTTCAGTGTTTCTCTGCTCCACAGCAACGATAAATGAAGCGTGTAATGATCGACACTGGGCGGCAAGAATGTTTTTGCGCATTCGTAACACAAACGCGACTGTCTCACCCAGAGCCGTATATATACGGCTCTGGTCTCACCGTACACCGATGGTACAGCCGTCGTAAACGCGTGATTGCAAAAGCCCTCTGATCAAGTATGGTCACCCATACTGGCACTAGGCGTAAGTATGGACATTTACGTAATCACGTAAATCATTTACGTATAGATCACGTAAGTATGGACATTTACTGGCACGAGATGTCGCGTCTGTATACAATGTCAGTTCCTGGCACTATTGAAGCGAAGGCGATAAGGAATGAATTTAGCTGTGGGATTCGACGTCCAGAAACTACGCAGTGCGTTATGAGGGCTCCGGATTGATTTTGGTGCCCTGGAGGCATTTAACGGGCCTCTGCGGTGAAGTGCACAAATATTGATTAATTTATTTCTTAAGGCGAAAGCCTTATACGCATCATCAAACGCGAAAATTGACCGTCGGCGTCCCGCGGCGTCGGGAACAGCACAAGGGATGGAAAAATGTCATTATCACGCCATGACGTCACCATATGACGTCATCATGACGTCACAGATCGCAAAATTCGTGTCGTCATCATGACGTCACAAATTCGGGCGTGACATCACGTCACATGGTGCCGTCATCACGTGACATCGTAGCTTGGTCAAAGGTGGGCTGATCACGGAGGCAGTGCAAAACCAGGTGAGGTGTCTCCGATCCTGAAGGCAGTGCAAAACCACGCTAGGTGCACAAAGCTTTCGGGGTGTGGCGGGGCAGGATCGATACATCGACTGAGAAGAAAAAGAAGATGGCTTTCGCCTTCGAGTCGTCTTGCGTGAATGCACAAGGGACCCTGTTATTTATTTATTTATTTATTTATTTATTTATTTATTTATTTATTTATTATGCTTACCGTGGCTAGGACCTTTACTTATACTCATCAGTCGCAGACGCCACAGTCTGAGAAGGAAGGAATGACACAGCGAGCACCTATATAGAAGGAAAGTGCAGCACTGTTTATGAGAGACATGCGCGCGGAAACGACGCACAATGCAGGGCTATAGTTTTTCATTACTCTTCTACCTTGCCAGCGTGAGAAACTCCCCAGTTGTTTAGTGCTGCCTTTAAATACCGGTTGTCATGACATGCTACGGCGGTCCCGCTACAGGTCTGGTGAAGCCATATTGAAGGTCGCGGGCTATTTTCGAAATAACTGCGGAAGTTTGAAGTGAACTTTTCCTAAATTTTTCAATTTTAATAATAATAATAATATCTGGGGTTTAACGTCCCAAAACTACGATATGATTATGAGAGACGCCGTAGTGGAGGGCTCCGGAAATTTCGACCACCTGGGGTTCTTTAACGTGCACCTAAATCTAAGTACACGGGCCTCAGACATTTTCGCCTCCATCGAAAATGCAGCCGCCGCGGCCGGGATTCGATCCCGCGACCTTCGGGTCAGCAGTCGAAATTTTTCAATTTTGCATGCGCATATACAGGGTGTTTCAGCTAAAAAGCACCAAGTAGTAAAAAATTAAGCATGGGTGCTACGCGTCTCCAATTAGTGCAATATTGTTCTGAGCCATATAGAGCACGTCAGAATATTTTTTCAATCCGCCAAGCTCGGTAATTAACAAAGATTGCTTAATGAACTTTTCAAATAGTAACTCTAGAGAAAAATTTTCAAGACAAAAGTTGTAGCGCTTGTTCAGAAACATCGAAATTTTCAATCTGTGTTAAGATAACTCCCCTGCTTAATTTTTGTTCCGGCCTTTCTTTAAAGCGCGCGAATTTTAAAAAATAGCACGTGACTGCCGCCAAACGCGCGGCGCTTTTAGGGCCCTCAAATGTAAGTTGAACGAATTATCAAAGGCTGCTTCGCGCTCGAAGATCGATGCAACAGGCTATCGGTGACTGCGATGGACGTTAAGCGACAAAATGAGCATACCGTTTTAACAACAACAGCAACAACAACAAAAATTCTTCAAAGAAAAAGCGGCAGCCACGGAGCAAATGCTACATAAGACTGTAGGCAGCATTTGATGCAGCACAGGCCTTTTTTCTTTCCTTTTCGCACCAATGAAGAAACACATTGGAAGGGGCGAGGATGACAGCGTAACAAAGGACCGAGATAAAAGTTGCACTCACGCATGACGGCCGCTCTTTCACAGATCTTTTTTTTTTATTTTTATTATTATTATTATTATTATTATTATTTTAGGTGGTATGCCTCTATCGTCATTTAGCGTCCATCGCAGTCACCGCCAGCATGCTCAATCGACCTTCGTGCGCGGAGCAGCCTTTGATAATTCGTTCAACTTACATTTGAGGGCACTAAAAGCGCCGCGCGTTAGGCGGCAGTCACGTGCTATTTTTTAAAATTCGCGCGCTTTAAAGAAAGCCGGAAAAAAATTAAGCAGGGGAGTTATCTTAACATAAATTGAAGATTTCGATGTTTCTCAACAAGCGCTGCAACTTTTGTTTTGAAAACTTTTCTCTAGAGTTACTATTTGAAAAGTTCATTAAGCAATCTTTGTTAATTACCGAGCTTGGCGGATTGGAAAAAAAATATTCTGACGTGCTCTATATGGCTCAGAACATTATTGCACTAATTGGAGATGCGTAGCACCTATGTTTAATTTTTTAATACTTGGTGCTTTTTAGCTGAAACACCCTGTATATATACGCACAGATCAAACGCACGCACGAACATGCATGCATAAGTTATGGCAAAGCCCCCCCCCCCCCCCCCCCCCAAAAAAAAAGAGATCTTGCTACGCTCCTGGGAATTACGTATACGCTCATGGACCGCCTCCATTAGATCATCTTCTGAGTCTTAGCGAACTGCTCTTCTTTTTTTTCCCCTCTGCTAACTACACTGTGGGGGATACGGCGCTGTTGGCTGATGCCACAGTCAGGGTCACGCTGACTGAATACAGCGCGTGTAGACACAGTAAACAAAAAAAGAGGATTGAAGTGCCCGGTATTATACGAAAAGGGTTGTCTAACTTCGCGCTCTCAACATCCATTTAGAATGCAAGGCTGTTAAACAATTTGGCCTCTGGAAGATGTATGATCGCTGCGTACGCGCGCAACCAGGTTCGACAGCACATGCCACAAGTATAAATATTGCGTGAAAGCACTCGTTGGCTCCTGCGGTATCGTTCACTCATATAATATGTAGCTCACGAGTATTCGTATTAATGATATCAAGTGTATCTTCATAATTTCACAAAGCAATAATAATTATTGGGGTTTTACGTCCCGAAACCACGATATGATTATGAAGGACGTCGTAGTGGAGCGCCCCGTAAATTTTGACCACCTGGTGTTTTCTAACGTGCACCTAAATCGAAGTACACGTGGGTCTCTATAGCATTTTACCTCCATTGAAATGCAGCCGTGGAGGCCGGGATTCGATTCCGCAACCTTCGGGTCAGCAGTCGAGACACTTCCACAGTTACGTGGATGTCTACGCCGTCGGCATGAAGATTGGCGTTCTTGACCTTTTTTTCGTACTTGTGCAGGGCTTCGCGTCATAAAACTGAAGGACAACACGAGTCAACGTCAGATAGCACTCAGTTCTATAACGCTCAGCAATAACGCTGGTTTTAAATGCGAAGCATTTCTTAGCGAACCTTTGGCACTTTGAGCGTTTCTATCTACGTATCTATCTATCTATCTATCTATCTATCTAGCCGCCTACGTCTGGGTGCTCTCATGATCGCCTCCTTAACTTGGTGTAGACCAAAATTTGCATGGGAGGATAAGAGGACTTGACGAATATGACTGCTTGGTCATGACATGAATAACGTTAAAATCCTGTCGCGTACGTCGTCAAACCCTTTCCACTAGACACGGTGGCACATACCCGTATACCACGGGCCGCGGTGTACGGGTATGCGTCACAGGTGATTGACAGTTTATATCTACCCAGGAACGGCGAGAACAGACATTGGTAACTTAAATGCTAGAGCGTTAAGGAAAACCAACATCGGCTGCGTTGACTCAACGAATGGAAAGAATGAAAATTAGGATCCCAGCAGGAATCGAACCCAAGCATTCTGCGTGGCAATCAGGTATTCTACCACTGCGCCACGCCAGGTCTATAAAATGGTTCATCGCGAAGCTTCTCGAACAATGAGGCGCGGTTTGCGCAGAGCGTTGCCGACAGTCTTTGTGGGCGAAAACCGAACACAGCAAAAGTGATAATAAGAAACGCACGAGGCAATGCCCCCCTCTGAAAAAGCATTGTCCCGATGCTTAAAACAGAACACGGGGGGGGGGGGGGGGGGCTAATGCATGCAACAATAAATAACAACAATAAAGCAAGAAAGTACAATAAAGAATAAACACTAGCAATAATAAACAGCAATCATAAAGCAAAAGTACAGTCCTCAGATTCACTAACGCGCGTAATATGGCTTGAGGCGCACGACATGGACGACTTCAGGTCGCGCACGGCGCCGCTGACAGTTCGTAATGCCGTCAGGGACAACCTCGTAGTCGAGTGCGCCGAGGCGTCGAAGTACCCTGTACGGTCCGAAGTATCGTCGAAGAAGCTTCTCACTAAGTCCCCGTCGGCGTATGGGCGTCCATACAGTTTCAGTTTCCCGGCCACAAGTTCGGCCTAATAAGCAGTTTCATCTCGGACGTGCTGACTGCTGCCTTCGTCGACGTCACGACCACGTGACATCTGGTGGAGGTGCTGTTCGTCCATGTTCCGGACGCCCCCGTCAGGACGTGCACCAAGCACCGCCACCACATGTCACGTGGTCGTGACGTCGACGAAGGCAGCAGTCAGCACGTCCGAGATGAATCTGTTTATTAGGCCGAACTTGTGGCCGGGAAACTGAAAGTCAAGCTACAGCAATACACTGATAGCGGCGAACAGAGCGTCGACCGTCGATCAACTGACAAGCGGTGAAGCGCGTCGGCATTTATGCATGTGCCGTAGAATATTCCAGCGTTATCGCTAGTTGTCGCGCAATCTCTAGAACAAGCTCGAGTGTTCGCGTCTTGCGCGCAATCTTAACAAAATGATCTACAATCATCGCGAAGCTTCTCCAACAATGAGGCGCGGTTTCCGCAGAGCGTTGCTGACAGTCTTTGTGGGCGAAAACCGAACACAGCAAAAGTGATAATAAGAAACGCACGTGGCAATATCCACATCACCGCACCGTAAAGTGCACTTCGTCCACTAGAACGACGCAGTGTCCTCTTCATTTCTTACGTGGCTGGGCGATGGCCTCATGCTGACCGAGGATGATGCCAGATTGATTGACAGCCGCTTTGTAGACTAGGCTACGTAGGCCACATACGCCCAGGTAGTCTACGAATACGACAAACACCATCCACTGATGTTGGTCTACGTAGCACTATTCAGGCCTACCAGCCTCGACGGCCTATACCTCACCAACGCGAAGGGTGGCTTCAGGTTCCGACATGTCACCGGCTCTGTCGACAGACAATTTGTCGACGAAATGACCGAGGCATCCACGAATTCCAACAGCTCTACTATACCACATACTTCACTACACATGGACCCCTTACACATGGACCCCTCGTCACCACGATCACGACCGGATCCTATAACAAGTCATGACCAGCTGCTGGTGCTCAATGATCACGGTGATGATGCCCTTGTTCAAGAACTGTCAAGAACTTCTTGCACACATGCACACGGGTTCGTGAAACGTGCGTGCGTTCTCGGGACACGTATAAGCACTACATATCAGCTTACCGCTTCTAGTGTTGGTAATACTCACGTTGCCATTGACAGCGTTATCCAACCGTAAACAACTGGTTATACAACACACATGCGGCCCTTCAACATATATAAGTGTGCGTATAAAATTTAGACAAATCTTTAGCGTCATTTTGTAACGTGTCGCTCAGTAAAAAAAGTTACGCCACAGTCACCTACCCGCCGCATGCTTCGCATAACATCGACTCCCACGGTACGTGGGATCTGCCTAATTTTTTTTTCTGTTTTTTTTATATGGACCGAAGGTGCTGCTGCTGCACAAATAAATATGTGCGTCGCGTATGTGCAATTAAAAGAAAAGGAACTCGCAGATGGCTGCGCAGTCCTTGTAACCAAACGCAGTAGAGAACAGCACGGAGCAAGGGGCAGCAATTTTCGAGAGCAGCGACCTCCAACGGCGCTCTCGCCAACGACGCGCCATATTCAGCCCACTTAAAAGGCCCAGCAGCGAGACGCCCATTAACGCAGGACGGAGGAGGTGTCGATGTTTCGAAGCTGACTACGTAACAAGGAGGCGTCTTTGTCGGGTTTCTGCGAAATGCGTGCGCGCCGGGCGCAAGGCCAAGAGCGGATACAGTTGCACGCATGCGCACAACAATACAACCGTTCGCAATTACGCGGTCAACTTTTATTAACGACCTACTTCTTCGAATGGCGCTCCGCCGTAGCGGCCCTCTCAGTCTCCCGCGCAGGTGTGTGTGTGTGTGTGTGTGTGTGTGTGTGTGTGTGTGTGTGTGTGTGTGTGTGTGTGTGTGTGTGTGTGTGTGTGTGTGTGTGTGTGTGTGTGTCCGTGCGTTGGCTGTTTGACAGCCGACACCGGCGCAGTTACTGGAATTCAGACGCGCTAGAAGATTAATGGCTCATATAGATGAAAGAGTGGGGTGAAGGGGGCTTTGTACGTACGGTATTAAGCATACATCTGTTGCGGACCTGCCGGTCATTGTAGCTAATTAGGGAACCTTGAAGCGTTTCTCTGTCGCAGACACGTTTCTCTGTAATGCAGCATCCAAGCATGATCGCTGCCCGGAACTTCCATTGTAAAACTGTTCTCCGCAACTAGACACAAACTTCAAGCTTGAGAAAGAAGCAAAGGTTGCATTCACTAACGCCTTGTGTCATCGCCATCGGATCAAAGCGCGCGCGACGCCCCGAGTGCTTTAGCCATTCGGCCGTACAAACACAGCATGCTGTGCTAATGCTCTTGATATGCACATAACACTGGTACATGCAGCATAACGTATGCAAGCTTCGTTTTCCAAAGTGACGCTGTTCTTCTCCACTGCTCCGCACAGTTATTGACGTTGAATGAGTGAATGAATCAACTTTAATTAAGGTCACTCCGGCACAGCACATTTTTTTCGGTTAGAATCATATTCAAACAAGAATGTAGTTTTTATATACATCGAATTACTGAAAAAAAGAATAAACAAGCAACACGCAGGAGTGAACTAAACAGCTTTTTTTTCTTTTTCTTTTCCTTTTCTTTTGCACTCACTCGAGATACACTCACATCTTGAAACTGAAGTTGTATCAGCCGCCATTGTTCTGTAACTACATACCTTATGGTGATATGACCTCTTTACTTATGGCGACGTGAGAGCATGTACTTATACGTCAGAATGGGCTCCCCATGCAGTCTTTCAATTATTGTTTATTGTTTAACATACTTTACTCTATGAAGGCTTAGTACGACTTAGAACACTATTAGTGTTATGGTGCCCAAAGGCACACCTTGAGCTCTAGTAGTGGTAAATTATTTTATACGGGTTTCTGCCATGCGGCACTCGAAATGTAAGCGTATTGCGTTCTTGTTTGTTTGCTTGTTCCAACTCTCTCTTTTTCTTACACACACACATGCGCGCGCACACGCACACACACGTACACACACATGCACGCAGAAAGGCAGGCAAGCACACACACACAGGCACGCACGAACGCATTACACGCTCGCGCACACTGTTCATATTAAAAGGTAACGCAAAACATAGTTATTATTTTAAGCACCCTTGAGAAATTGGGGCCTCCGCTTTCTTCTTCTCTTTCATTCTTTTACGTCCCCTTTCCACGTGCAGGGTAGCAAACCGGAGGCTTCCTCTGGTTAACCTCCCTGTCTTTCTCTTTCTCTCCACGGTGTATGGTTACTGCAGCTAAAACTGTGCAATAAAGAGTGAAAGCAAGAAAATAATTTCCTCTCAATACTCATTCAATAGAAAGCTTCCTCTCCAGGGAAATAGAGATGGAAAAGTTACGACTATAACGTTTTTAGCGCACTAAGTGCTCTGAGGACTTTCACAGTTGGCTTGTGCGCGATTTCTTGCCTCTGCTTACGACGTGAAAATATGGCGTCGTGCTGCTTTTCCTGCCGTCGTCGTCCCCCACATTTCTGTATCGCTATCGTGTTCGCCTCGCTCGTCGTCCATGTCGTGTCGTGCCTACCACCAGCGGATCCCCTCGCTCCTCAGACTATCGCGGCTGGACACCCGAACCATGTTTTCTGGACATTTCGGCTCATTCTGCCTCCACCATCCGTGAGCTTCGATGTAAGCCTAACCGTCGACCTGTTGCGGCCTCCCCTCTCAAGAGCTGGCCCTCTGTCGCCTGTCCGTGCTTACCACAGCTTTCTCCTGACTGGTGTGTATCCCGAGCAGCCTGGCCCATCCCTGCTTACATGCGGCGACATCTCGCCCAACCCAAGGGCCAGCAGTATGTGCACGCTGCGACAAACGTGTATACGACCATCAAGCAGCGCTTTGTTGTGATGACTGTGACCGATGGTGCCACCGTCAGTGCGTGTACATGTCGCTCCAAGAATACCGACGCATCGGCGGCTGCAACACCTCCTGGGTATGTTTCCAGTGTACCTTGCCCCACTTCCCTGATGACATTTTTCATATCCCACCGTCGCCTTCCATATCAACACCCGGTCACCCGCCATCCCCGACGGCCTCGCGTTCGAGCCACTCGACGTCCGCCCCACCTACATTCAGTCCCCGCGCGAAGACGCTAACGTTTTGGTACAACAACTGTCGAAGCGTCCGTAACAAAATAGTGGATTTACATGCGCATTTGTCTGCAATCCCGCCAAATGCTGTCGTGTTGCTTACAGAAACCTGGCTCGACGCAAGCGTGACTGACAGCGAACTTTTCGACACTAGCGGGTACACAGTGCTCCGCAAGGATAGGTGTGGCCGGGGTGGCGGTGTCTTGATGGCTTTCCCAACTCCTGCAAAAGTGAACCGCCGGCTCGACTTGGAACACGATGATCTTGAGGCTCTTTTCGTCGAGCTTATATTACCGCACAGTACCGTGCTGGTCTGCTGCGCATACTGCCCGCCTTCATTAAAGGATGAAGCGTATAAGCACCTTGATTCATCCCTTTCACTCGCCTTGAGCAAGCGGTATACCAACGTTCTGGTATTCGGTGACTTCAACGCTCATATTGACTGGACTTCACACGACGACCCCCTCCCACACGACCGCACCGACGACCTACTCCTAGACATCATGACATAAGCCAACCTCGTCCAGGCATGCCTCGAACCCACATACTCTTCACGAGATGGTACCTCCTCCTCCCTAGACCTTGTGTTCGTGGCCGACCCAACCCGAGTAACCTCCTGCACAACAAGTGAGGGCCTGTCTAACAGCGATCATCGGGCCATTGAAGTGTGCTACGCTGCAGTGTTACCCCGAAACGGGCACCACGCTCGTCAACTGTGGAAATTTGACCAGACTGACCATACTCATCTAGCGCGCTTAGCGCACCTTGCACCCTGGTGCATGACCTCATCTGGCGACGACTGCCTTGGCAACTATGAATTGTGGTGCGACATGGCATCGGCACTCCAACGCGAGTGTGTACCATCGTGCACCCGAACGTCCAAGCGAAGGCACCGCCCGTGGATCACCCCAGAGATCATGAAGGCAGCGAGACAAAAACGATTGCTGTTTCGGAAGGCCTCCCGAACACAGTGCCCCATCACTTTCCAACTGGCGAAGGCCCACCAGCGCTCCCTCAAGGCAGCGATCCACGTAGAGCATCAGCGCTACACCACCAGGCTAGCCGAGAAAGCTACGGAGAACCCAAGGTGTTCTGGTCTTACGTGAATAGTCTTCGGTCATCACGTCACCGCCCCAGCTTCAACGTCCAGGGAAAGCTTGTTGACCGCCCTGCGGGTCTCTGCTCTCTTTGCTGAACAATTTTCTTCCATCTATGTTCAAGCCCCCGCCGATGACAGCGAACTACTCGAAAAATTCTCTCCACGTGATCAAGGCACGCATCCAACTCAGCTTCCCGACGACTCGCGTGATGACTCACTCCTTCTCCTCAGCTACTTTTTCACCAGAAGCACTGTCCTCAGCCATCTCCAAAATCAATCCATCTCCCGGCCCCGGTCCCGATGGCATGGCGCCCACCTTCTTTCGACTGCTTGCGCCCCAAGTGCTTGTATGCCTGTGCACTGTGTTCCAATCCCTACTTGACCATGGGACTGTGCCCGCCTCTTGGAAACGTGCCCTGGTTACCCCTGTTCACAAAGGGAAATCCAAGCCCTCTAACGATCTCAAGAACTATCGTCCAGTCTCCATTACGTCGATCATATGCCGCACGTTTGAACGTGTTCTGAACAGCCAACTCCTTGACTTTCTCGAGCGGAGAAAGTTTTTTCCTGCCTCGCAGCATGGCTTTCGCCGTGACCGCAGCTGCGACACAGCCCTGGCTACCTTGAACCAAATCTTAAGTCACAATCTTGACAACCGCGTAGAAACCGACGTCATTCAGCTCGACCTGAGCAACGCCTTCGACACCCTCAACATTTCCCTCTTGTTGGACAAGGCGAAGGAAGCAGGCATTCGTGGATGCCTGCTCGGGTGGCTGGCCAACTTCCTGATCGGGCGCAGCCAACGTGTGTTATATTGTGCGCCCACTCGAAGAGGATACCTGTGCCCTCAGGAGTGCCTCAGGGTTCTGTCCTTGCGCCGACCCTCTTCCTGATATACGTCAACAACATGCCCCAGGACAACCGCTTCCCCCTTGTGCAGTACGCGGACGACACGTCCATCCTTGCCCCTATCCTTTGTCCCTCCACAAGTGAGGATCTCCAAAGAGTACCTAATGGTGATCGACTCCTGGATCATCTCTAACCACCTGAAGCTGTCCCCCGATAAATGCAGTGTAATGAAGTTCTCGAGTGTTCGCCTGCCTGCCAAGCCCTCATACACTATGCGCGGTATCCCTCTTCCCACGGAGGATTCACTGAAAATCTTAGGTGTGACGTTCACCAGCACTCTGGACCTCAGCCTTTGGTTGCAAGCGTCGTTGCTAAGGCTCGCCGCGTCCTCGGCTTCGTGTCCAGAGTCTCTAAACCATGCGGTCCCTCTACATTTGCCCTTCTGTACACATCACTCGTGCTGCCTATCATTGAATATGGCTGCGCCGTATGGCCACCCAACCAACAGCACCTTATCGCCCGCATCGAAAACGTACAAAGAAGAGCCTCGCGCATCCTCTACGCACGCTCCATAAAGTCTCCGCTGGCGGACTACGCTACCCGCCTGAAGATGGCCAAGTGGCGTCCTCTGCGACAACGTCGTGCTGTGATCCAAATGCGCCTGCTCTGTCGTCTACTCGATGGCTCCCTGGCGGACACCCCCTTATCGTCAGCAGTACATGTGAATAAACGCTCGGGTCAGCCGGAGCCTCTGCATACACGAACTAAGCGTCACGGCCACGGCTCCTCCGCCATCCCAGCCGCCGTACGCGAGTTCCTCACTCTTCCCATGAGTGTTCGCGCACCTCCCCCTCGCACCAGCGAAGACTCCAAACATCTCTGCTCTATGTAGAGTCGCCATTTGTCCAGCGATTCGTGATGACCTCACCCTCCACCCCCTCCTCCGCCCCCCCCTTTTTTTCTTCCTTCTTTCTTTCTTTCGTTTTTTTTCTTTCTTTTCTTTCTCTCTCTTTCTTTCTTGCCTTCCGGTGACGGGCTAGCAGACGCACGCGCGTAAGGGTTTTTCCTTTCTGTCTAGCCTCGCACGCCACCGGAGGCTCACATTGTTGTGCAAATAAAAATTATTAAAGACGATAGTCTTTCTTGGGGAACTTAAACGCAGAAATTTTGGTCTGTCTGTCTTTCTGTTTGTCGGCATTCCTCGATTCAGCACTCGGCCAAAGTTGAACCCCCTGCACAAGGGCAGCCATCGTGAACGGCTCACTAGGTTCATACTTGTCTACATGGTTGACAAAAAGCTAACATTACGCATATCTGAGGCGCAACATCACTAGATAAGTATTAGGTTGTGTGTTCCTTTAATAGAAAATATATAGATACGTAATTCTAGAGACCCTAGTTTCTTAAGCTGCGCTGAAAATGCGACTGCGCCGAAACTTGGTTCACCGTGCCCTCTGCGCGAGCTCATTGTTGTGTTTCGGTTCAGTTCAGTATTGCACTGTACGAGTGCCATGGGGCGCCGCTCTGCCATTCCTGCTTTACCCAGGCGACGTGAATATAAAATAGTGTGTGGAGAGTACTCGTTGAGTGCGGACGTTTCTTCTGCTTCGGCGCTTCGCGCCAAACCGCGTCTCGGGCTGGCTGGCGTCCCCGCCGTTCGCGTTGGTCACCGCCGTCTTGCCTGCTGCTGCGCCGGGACTACCAGCCCGCAACACAGCATTCACGTTTCCCGACGTATTGCCAGATGGCGTTATATCTCACGCAGCGCCTCTTCTATCGTCTTTACATGACATTTGCAGCGAAGCACGCATATACGCGGCCAATTTTTATATTATTATATTATTATATGGGGGCGGAGCTTCTGCACATGTACTCCTACGCGAAGTAGTCCGGTATGGCGCGCGTTTGGCACCGCTCTGGAAAGTGATGGCAACGCGCAATCAGCGTTTCATATTGACGCAGACGCCGCTTAGCGTTCGAGGTACACGTAAAAGGCGCGGCTTTCTCACGCGTGCAAACACGCTAGTCACAACGTATAAAGTAAAATAAATATTACAAATATCTATCCGGTGTGACCGTCCGGTCTCACAGGTATACATGTATAGAAAATAAAGAAGTATATTTTATATCTCGCGCTAAAAATGCGGGCACATTGTGGGACTACATTCATTAGCGGTAGGATATGCGCGATTTAGCTCTGTAGCCTTCGCTCCATTGTAAAGAAAAGTTTTCCGCTAGTATATGGACGATTTTTCAGTAGCTGGTTTGAACAATTAAAATCAGAAGGCGCCACAGGCACCTGGCCTTTGAGTCCCTGGAACCTGGCCTTTGGCAGCGCTGCTCAGTGTGTCTCCATCCGCGCCGTGTTGCCGACTCGGTGTCCCCGTAGCGTCTGGGTGCATGCCTTGGGCAAGTAAAAGTAAGCAGACAGCACCGCTTGAAAAAAAGTCAACATGGCGGCTATAGATGCGGAATCCTTCCACCTCGAAGTTATCACGTCGTCGTCGTCGTGCGCTGCGCGTGTTCCGTAAGTTCGAACCCTACGCTTTTATTCGCTTTTCATTTGCGTCCTGAAGCTTCGAGAGCAATGTATTCGTCGGTATTTTCCAGTGTTTCCAAGATTCCAGTGTGCCAATCCTCGGGGACAAGGCTTAGCTGGCGTGGCCAAATAAACACAGCTTTCTCAGTATAAAGACAAAACGTACCTCAAACCTCCCCAGCGTGTGAAGACACAAAGCGATAGCCGATTCATCGTTTATTTATTCATGTCAGTACAGTGGGCAAATAGCAAGCGCGAGTTCGGATCGAAGCGGGCCGGTCGCGTCTGCATGGGTGCTGCCATGTTGGCTTGTAACGGCAGCTACTGGCGGTTGCTAATGCAATAATTAAATGCACGCCATAAATGCAAAATAGAAAAAAAAAGCATATCACTTATTGCTGTGGCGTAGTACGTGCTAAGCAAGCGCAAATGTATCAACCTTGTCAACTTTAGGCGAATAAATATATGTCGAACTATATAGTCGGATACAACTTTAGAAGTCCGCGGCATTTCCTCCTGAAAGGCGGATGCACGCAAGCGTGCACCAATGAGCGCGCACTCCAGACTGACGTCAACAGCCGGACAGCCGGTTACCACGCGCCTTCAGAGAACAATGCTGAGTGCATTAGCGGGACTACTTCTTTAGTCGCGGAGGCGATCGGCTGCAGCAAATCGGACTTCTGGGCGGGGCCTCTTTGGACTTCTTGAAGGAACGCTAAAGAGGAAAACGATTTTTCTCATATTAGTAAAGCACCCTTTCACTATGCCAGAAAAACCACGGTTGCTGCGAGAAGACGCTTAGTAAGAGGGGGAAAACGCGCAAAACAAAAGTGGGTGACGACGCCACCTGGAAGTTTCCGCACCGTTCGCCGTGACGTCACATGCTTTGACGGCGCCTACTAGGGATACATAGTTCCTAATCGGTAAAAATAAGTACATTGTCCTCTGAGGGAGCCATAGACTTAACATACCAGTTGGGGTAATTTGTTGAGCCAATGGCGCCAAAATACGATAAGTACACTTTGAAAACCGCGACGTCACGCGGGGAGATTTCGGCGGGATATTTAGAAATGAAACTTTGAACTTGATTTTCTCATGTATTATAACTTATGATGGCGAAATTAACTACCATTAGAGTTCTCAGACACAATTTGATCGCTAAACCGATTCTTGTATCTCTTTATTGTCCCTTTTGGTTGTATCCGCTATGTTTTTTCTGCGCTAGCATGTGACTTGGCTACACCCTGCTGCAATTTGCTTGTGTGGTACGGCCACGGCTGCTTCGCTGGCCAAAGGCCAGTTGCGATCACGTGATCGAACATTGCCGCGCCCCTGCGGCGCTGCGAGAATCGTCTATGAAATCCACAGTGAAAAAATTGCCGAACTTACGTGCGACTGATTCGCTGTCCGAAGGTTTTCACGGCGTGGAACTAAATGGAATTTTAAATGCGAAGCATTTCTTTGCGAACCTTTGGCACTTTGAGCGTTTCTATCTACGTATTATCTATCTATCTATCCGCCTACGTCTGGGTGCTCTCATGATCGCCTCCTTAACTTGGTGTAGACAAGATTGCCCTGGGAGGGTAAGAGGATTTGACGAATATGCCTGTCGGGTCATGACATGAATACGTGAAAATCCCGTTGCGTACGTTGTCAAACCCTTTCCCCCAGACACGTGTGGCCCATACCCGTTTACCACGGGCCGCGGTGTACGGGTATGCGCCACAGGTGGTTGACAGTTTATATCTACCCAGGAACGGCGAGAACAGACATTGGTAATTTCAATGCGAGAGCGTTAAGAAAAACCGACATCGGCAGCGTTGACTCGACGAATGCAAAGAAAGAATAAATATTAGGATCCCAGCGGGAATCGAACCCAAGCATTCTGCCTGGCAATCTGGTATTCTACCACAGAGCCGCGCCAGGTCTTCAAACTGGTTTGGAAAAACAGCCTATGCAGGCGTAATGTCGGTGCTACGTCAATTGTGGTTGTGGTGCTGGCTACCTAATTGTAGAAGAACGCATAAACAGTACATATGTACTCCTACGATACAGGTGTAATATCAGATTAACGTCTGTGGTGGTTCCAGTGTTGGCTCCGCTTTCATAGCAGTCTAATAAAAAGTTACATTTGTATTCCTACGATTTAGCGAGCCATATTTAAGCATTGCTCGACCCCGGAGGAATAGATTAACAAAGTTACGTATGATATTCACATGATTCCACCATAAAGTGCACTTAGTTTCGCTAATACTGAGGTATGTACTCAAACGTGAGGGCTGACGTTACGTCGCACCATAAGTTACCCTTTTAACGCCAAAATTGCCGATGTGCATGGTTGGGCACATAGCTACTACACTTACAAAAACACGTTGATCCACCTCGTAACGCTTGGCTTGAAGTCATAAAATACAGCATAGCAATACTCGCTAACTGCTTCGCATGAAACAGATTCCCACAACGCGTGGGACCTGCCCAATTTTTTTTGGTATGCGACTATAAATGCTAGAATTATCGAAAATAAAGGTTCGTTGTTCTTTAAACTAAAATATTGCCTCGGCTGAACATGTGTGTCTGAAAATTTCTGCATTATTTTTCTGGATATTTCGAGTTTATGCTAAAACCAGCGACAATGGGATGGTTAAGCGAGGGGTCAATGGGCAGCCAAGACCTATGCGAGAACGACACTAGCGCAAGATTTCTTATTGTCGTGACCGTCTTCTTCGTTTTTGCCAAAATTAGCATGGGAGGACATTGGTGTGGCACGGACATGATTAGCGGATCATCGCATGAATAACGTGGCGTACTAGTCGCTTACTCCATGAAACGCTTTCCCTCGATCGGGTGTGGCACGTACCCGCATACCACAGCCCATGGAATGCGGGTATGCGCCACAGGTAATTCACAGTCTATATCGGCAACGGCGAGAATAGACATTGTAAATCTGAACACGATTGCATTCAGGAACCCGTGTCACAGAAAATCCGGTGCCAGCGAAGGCGGCGTTGTCACTTAGCGAAAAACCTCAGTGAACGTAAAGAACAAGAAATTCGGCAGATCCACGTACCGTGGGAATCGATATAATGCGAAGCATGCGGCGGGAAGGCGACTGTGGCGTAATTTTTTACATTGAGCGAGACATTACGAAATGACGCCAAAGATAGGCGCAAATGGTATGCGCACACGCATATGTTGAAGAGACGCACATGTGTTATATAACAAGTTGTTTACAGTTGCGTAACGATGACAACACGCGGCGACGCGGTAGGCCGGTATGTAGTGCCTATACTCGTCCGTTATGATGGAGAACGCACGCACGTTTCACGAACCTCTGTGTGTGCATGTGCGGAAGGGTTCTTTACAGTCCTCACGTAGGTAGCGGCGAGCGCAATGTATTTTTTATTGTAACTTATGTGCGCAACGCAGACCTCGCCGATTCTGCAGCTTATCTGTGTGTGTTCGGTGTCTGGCGCCCGGCGAAGTGGGATGCGGCCTACGTTGAAGTTGCGCATCGCCGTGTTCTCATATGTGCCCACGCCGCCGCACCTGCAATGAAGCCGCTTTCTGGGGACGTCACATTCGAATCCCGTGATTGCAGTTGGCTCATCTCTCCAGGTTTCAGGAAGTGCTAACACGCCAATTTCTTTAAGCAGACCGTCTTTTTCGAGGCTTTTTTAGGACACGTCGGCACCTGAAGTCGCCTTTTACGTTGGTGAAGTATAGGCCGTCAAGGCTGGTAGCCCTGGAAAGTGCTCCGTATAGATCAACCGCAGTGGATGACGCTTATCGTATCCGATGACTACCTGGGCGTATGTGGCTCTTTGTGACGCATATAGTTATGGTGCTTGCTTGCGCAATAGAAAACTGTGCACTCTTACACGAGATATTTTTTGGCATATGTCGCGGTTGTGGTGGTCCGCAGTCCGACGGGCACTCATTTCAATTCTATTGAAGGTGTGCGGTAGTGATGTGATTCGTCCTGGATGGGACGACAATGCCTACCGTGGACGTTGGAAAGCCACAGTCGCAAGAGGTTACCGTGTTCGTCACGCTCGATGTACCACAAGGTGATGCATGTTTCCATTAACGAGGCCGTCGCTCACGCCGATGTTGGTCGTGATTATGCACGGCTTGCCGATGCTCCGGTAAATTGAGACCGGCAGGCCACCCATGTTGCTTGCGTTCATGTTGGTCACCTTGGTCAAGGCATCCCTGTGTACCTGCTCGTTCTTATAGTCAATTATGTTATCCCATCGGGGATGACATAACACGTTGTCCGCAGCGGCGAGGCAGCGGGCGTTATAGCGGTCGACGTCCGCAATGCTGTAGCATTGCTGTAGTATGCCGTCAGGGCACTTGGTGGCGGCTTCTTCGCGTGCCACAAAGTGGCTCTCAATCAACCTGACGTCCTCCTCGGTCAGCATGAGGCCATCGCCCAGATTCATATGAAATGAAGAGAACACTGCGTCATTCTGGCGGACCACGTGGACGAGTGGATGGCACTCGAGCGTCTTCCAGGGGTGTTCTGTCTCCAGCGCCCTCACTTGCCTTGCGTTTCAATGTGTTACGTTCGCCGTTGAAGTGTTCATTGGGACTGTGAATCACCTGTGGCTCATACCCGCACAACATGAACTGTGGTATGCGGGTATGTGCCACACATGACTGAGGGTGTTAAGAATTTCCCCTAGCCTCACGCGGGGCCCCCAACCAACAGTAGCCTCCCGCGGAGTCCCCAAAGACGAAACATCTCAGCGTTGGGACGCAAGTCCGTTTTCTACAGGGTCGTAAAGCGTCTCTCACAGCCCCCCACTATACCCCCACGCAGGCACGCAGTCCTCCCCTCCTGTCAACGTAACGGTACACCACACCGCCCTCTCGGGCACGGCACAAACGGCGCGAAGGGGTTGTGGGGCTTTCCTGGAAAGGCATCGGGACTGCGCACGTGGCGTTCAACAAGTGAAAATGGAAACAAACAGAAGAAATACCACGAGGGTGAGAGAGTGGCCGGTGCGGGGGAACTTCGAAGACGAGGCAGAGACTTTTGAGCCACGAACCGAGAATCGCGTCTCAAGACAGTTGTAAATTCTGTAAATAAACTTCTTGTTCTATATTGTAATCGAAGCTTTCATAACAGAGGGAAAGGATTTCAAGACGTACGCGACAGGCGTTTTGTGTTATTCATGTTATGACCAGTGAATCGTGTTCGCCATACACTGACCCCCTGCTATGCCATTTCGGTATATTACAAGGTATGGAGACGACTAGGAGAGTGCCCAGACGTAGGCGGCTACATAGATAGATAGATAGATAGATAGATAGATAGATAGATAGATAGATAGATAGATAGATAGATAGATAGATAGATAGATAGATAGATAGATAGATAGATAGATAGATGCTAAGACAGAGGTGTTGGTCAAGAAGGAAGGAAGGAAAAAGTTTATCGGGCGAGTGTGTTTGGGCAATTATTCGCACGCGCTCCGTACTGCTACCAAGGGGGTTGACTGCTACTCACGCGCTTCCAAGCAAACTTTGATGGATACGCGGCTGCGTTCGTTTATCGTCGGTATTGTGGCATAAGCTGAAAACAACATTGCAATGTTCACATATGTTCGTTAAAAGGTGTATGCTACACAGGCAAACAGAGCAGTACGGTTCTTTGTAAGAAATAGGTGTCGAGAGTTAAACGCCCGAACCTACAAACAGCTTGTGCATATCCTTGGCCAAGTAACCGCGTCCTTTTTCAACACATCGCAATGAGGGCCAAGTTTGGGCAATCGGTCAGGTCCTTCCTCAGCTGCAGCGCACTAATCTTTCGCCTTTTACTAAAGATTACCGTGGGGAAGGACACTCGAATGAGCCTGTAGGCCAATTTTTGGGAGGCCTTGCCCGTTTGGGCGAGGCCTAATGTTGAAGCCTAAAGAAAGAACCGAAAGTGAAAGCTTCGCGCTAACCGCCGAGAATTGCTCCGCTACTGTTCATCTGATATTTTCTGTTGTTTTCTTGTGCGCCCCCCCCCCCCCTATTCACCTTAGGGGGGGTGCGCAGTCAGCCCCACATTGACATAATAGGGAGGGGGGCACGGCGACACGGAGGGGGGGGGCGCAATGTCAGCTCCATACATCGACAAAACTGGGAGGGGGGCGCTGCGACGAACCTTTGCTGCCCCCGCCCCTGAAGGGGAACACAGCGCACGCCTATGCCAACAAGCCCAAGTTGAAGCTGCGCTGAACGCCATGTCTTCGCGCTTGATCCACATGGCTTAACCTGAAGAGCAAAGAAAGAACAAAGAAATCCTTAGTGACAACTTTGCTGAAACTTAGGAAATATAGTGCCTGAAGGAAGGGGCGAGAGCTTCGGTGTTCGACGGCTTTCACGGAGTGGAACATTTTTTTTTTTTTTTAGCAGCGAAAGCTGTTATCACATCACAACTGCAGTGGGTCAGTTCGCCGCCGCCGCCGCTGGTGTCCTTAACCACTGTCGCGCGAAATAAAAAAAATGAAATAAATAATTATGTCCGGGAACCCGGGCTCTCTGCGTGGCAGTCGAGTATTGAGCACAGAGCCGCGCTGGTGCTTGAAAGTCCTTCGCAAAAAGACCCTATATAGGATTCATGTCGGGCAAGGAGTCGCGTTAACATGTGTAATATAGCGTGGCAGAAGAGTAAAATAACAATCATGGGGATCACACAATGCTAATTTCGCAACGAGTGTGTGGTTTAAAGCTTCCCACCCACTGCAAAGTGCTCAGCCATAATTCCTCATCATCATCAGCCACATGCAGCATCAACAAAGTGCACCTAATGCATTACAAATGTGTAGCGGGTATCCCGCTTATCCACAGAAAACGAATACAGCTGAAGCCCTTTATAAGAGACATGCACCAGGGAGCAGTTCTTGTCCCTGGTCTCTTATAAGCAGGGTACCGTGTTTTCATTTTCTGAACAACCTCCATTTCTAGGCACACTTGTGTTTCTTACACCCAATTGTCTCTTGCATCAGTGTCTCTTATAAAGGTGCTCAACTGTAATGGCATAGTGAGTGCTTCCCTACTTCACAAAATTATGATTTGTGGCGTTGTGGATACCTTGCATGTGTAGTTGTATTAGTTTCCCGAAGAGAGTTTAGAATGGGCTCTAGAGAGGCCGCTCTGACTGCACTGCGTACTCCGCGCAGGCCTGGCGTTTTTTTTTTTTTTTATTCGTGTTCACAATATAGAATTCCACATCACTCCATAGGATGTCAAGAGAGAGAGAGAGATCAAAGCGGTGGTCCTCAGCGACGTTTGTGAGCGCGAATTATGTCAAGGTTAGTGGAGTTTGTTTTGCACTGCTCCCTTTGGCGCCGCTATGTGTTTTCGCGTTGGGAAACCAGTTACAAGGTCCTGTGGCTCGCGCGCGTTCACTATGTTGTGAACGGGGCGACGTTTGCCCTTTCGCATTTCTAAAAACAACCACGCAATGTACGTATCGTCACGCCGGCCGTTCTCCAAACAATCCCTATCAAACATTCATTTTTCCTCGTGTTCGGCTCGCTTAAATATAAAGGTCCAGCAGTTTCCGCTCTGTGTCCGCCGCGGTGCACAGTGGTTACGGTTGTCGGCTGCTGACCCGAAAGTCGCCAGTTCTATCCCACGACTCATCATAAAGTTAAAGGTACACTAAAGTGAAACGATGAATTGGTTTGGATGATAAACTATTCTCTGAAAATTCTAATCTCGTTAATTTCGTCATAAGTTTATTAGTAGAGGAGAAAATCAAGGTTAAAATTGCATTTTTAATTTCGCGCCGAAACCCCGATTGTGACGTCACGCATTTCAATGTGTACTTGTACTTTGGCGACATTGCCTGTAATTTCCTGAAACTTGGTATGTTATGTATATGGCCCCCTCAGAGGTCAATGTACTTCATTGTTACCGATTAGGAGCTGCGTAGGCCCTAGTAGACGCCGTCATAATCTATGACGTCATGGCGTTTGCTGCAGGAATACCAATCAAGGTGGCGGAGCCACCCGCATTATCTTTTTACGCGTTTTATCGCGGCAAGCATGGCGATTTGGAATTGCGGAACAGTGGTGTACAGATATCAAAATTATTTCCCCCATTACTGTACTTTTAAGCAGGACACCAGAAGGCCCAAATACGCTCTCACATTCTCATCCTTCGTGTGTGATAAGCTTAAACCGAATAAGTCTTTCTTTCGATCTGTACATTAGGCCTCGCCCAAACGGGCAAGGCCTCTCAAAAATTAGCTTACAGGCTCATTCGAGTGTCCTTCCCCACGGTAATCTTTAGTAAAAGGCGAAAGATTAGTACGCTGCAGCTGAGGAAGGACCTGAGCGATTGTCAAAACTAAGCCCTTATTACGGTGTGTTGAAAAAGGACGCGGTTACTTGGCCAACGATATGCAAAAGCTGTTTGCAGGATAGGGCGTTTAACCCTAAAGATTTATTTTCTTATAAAGAACTTTCCTGTTTTGCTTGCCTTCATAACATACACTTTTTAATAAATATATGTCAAATATTACCGTGTTTATCTTATGCCACAATACCGGCGATACACGAACGCAGTCGTGTGTCCATCAAAGTTCGCTTGGAAGTGCTTGAGTAGCGGCCACGTGGTAGCGGCACGCGAGCGCGCGCTATTTCATTCACCGCGTACTTCGCGGGCTCTTGTTTTCTTTTCTTCTTCTTTTTCTTTCTTTTTTGTCGACTAAAAAGAGAGCGAGAGAACAGCTAGACGCATTTCAACCTGAAGTAAATTTGATTCTGAGGTTATATTAGGCCGCTTGGAACTTAGTAGTGGACATGTCAGCAATTGAAGCAATAATTAGAAAGGTGACAAATTGTGAACAATACGATATATATATATATATATATATATATATATATATATATATATATATATATATATATATATATATATATATATATATATATATATATATATATAAAGGGCGCAGTATAAGAAAACGTGGCCAGGAGTAGCCAAGAAATAGCCAGTTCAGGCATTACGTGGGTAAGAAAATGGGTAAAAATTCACAAGACAGGCTGCGAGCACATACACTTTAATCTCGTACTATTCTTGAGAACACAGGAATTACGAATAGGTTCCGCCTAAAGCCAGCGACAGTCAGGAGCGGTTACGCTGCTCGCTACTAACACGAAGGTCGCGGGTCCGATCCCGGCCGCGGCTGTCGCATTTCGATGAACACTATATGCCAGAGGCCCGCGTACTGTGCGATCTCAGTGCACGTTAAAAAACACCAGATTGACGAAATTTCCGGAGCCCTCCACTATACCGCGTGCCTCATAATCATATCGTGGTTTTGGACACGTAAAACCCAGAAATTATTATTATTCTGCTGTGTGATTTGGTACACATCCGAGTCCCATGCTCCAAACCACTTAAGCTCTATAAGAACGTACCGACCTGAAACGATGATGAAACATAAACGACGCTAACGTTGTTAGTGGTAGCGAGGTCGCAGCAGTATCGCGGATGGCATAAACTGTTCCTGCCCGCATGCAGCTGCTAGCTCTCCTAACCTTATGAATGCGATCTGTGACACTTGAAGAAAATGGAAACGATTACGTGTTATATGGGGAAATTTTTACACATGTGCCAAATATATTACTGGCTTCTATGTCTCTTGCATCAGAGGGGCACATGCCAATTCTGACGGAAATGCCAATATTGAGCACATCTGCTCGTATACGGTTACGAGTACGCTTATCTAAAACACGCTAGCTGTGTGCCCTTAACTGCACTGTCAACGAAGTGACAATACACGGTGAGAAAGCGACCGTCATGCGCGAATACCCGCCACGGTGGTCTGGTTATTATGGCGCTCGACTGCTAGTGGTTATGGCGTCCGAAGGTCGCGGGATCGAATCCAGGCCGCGGCGGCCGCATTTTCTATGGAGGCATAAACGCTTGAGGCCCGTGTGCCTGGATTTAGGTGCACGTTAAAGAACCCCAGGTGGTCGAAATTTCCGGAGCCCTCCACTAAGGCACGTCTCATATTCATGTGGTGGTTTGGGGACGTTAACCCCAACAGCTATTATTAGATTACCATGCGCGGATTCATTTACGGCATACCTCCGCTCGGCCTTCTGGTAGCCTCACGCTCTGTAACCTCACAGCTCGCATGACCGTCAAGAGGATGTTATATAAACGAGCACGACCTCCGTGATTCTCGACCTCGGTGCTCATAAGCATGCCATATACATGCCTTGTGGAACATATCTACCTATTCGGGTCCAGAATCACGGAGGTCCTGCAGACGAGTGTATTGGTCTCTGTATGCTTAATGGTAAGCTCGTGGTCAAACTTCGTCTATTCAGCAGAAACCTACTACAGCGACGCTGAGGCATTTCCTTCCTCCAATATTGCATTTTACCATCATTCCTAAAGAGACAGCTAAAAATTAAAATTAGGTCACCAGGGTTTGTAAACCGCGCCCTTTGCAATAAGAGCAAACCACACCATACCACTGCAGAAGGATCGTTAATCATTTTAAGCTAAATAAAGACGCCAAGCGAAAAAATACGGATGGCTTCGTGCTTTGAAATTTCCTCAACATCTTGTCGATACGTCATTGGTTTAGACGCCGCCTGCCCAGACCTAGTTCATTTAGTTTCATCTGGCCTACGTTATATTGCAGTGACGCTTCAAGCTGGACTTGACAAGTTTGAGAACTTATTACGTTACAACTGTCACAGCACAAGATAGCATATTAACGTTTGTGTCCTCACAATAACACACTGGCCCTGAGATTGTCGATCGCGATATCATCAATCGCTTACCGCGACCTGAAAGAATTCACCCGTCTAAACTGGTACCGTGTATTGCTTTATATGGAGTATCTTTAATTATTCGTTGTTTTCGATTGCTGTTCCAAGTTCCTATTGAAGAAATACAAAAAATTACAGCATATCCACGGGTGAATGATGAAGAGCTTGGGCGAAGCTCCTGAAGCAATCATGGTTACACCGTGAAATGTTCAGTGGTTTCGCCCAGCAGTAATCAAAGCGATACGCCGCTTTGATTACTGCACGCCATCTAGCGTGCAGGGTGCCGCTGCTTTTTTTTCTTTCGTTTTTCTTTTTTCTTTTTTTTCTTTCACACGTATTGCACGCATCTCTATGGGACAGTGCCATCTAGTATATCGTCACCCAACTGCACTTTGCATGCATCTCTATATGCGACAGCGCCATCTACTGAATGATACGGGAGACGCGACAGCGGGCACACGCCGCATGGAGCGACGACCGACCAGGTGATGCTATAAGGAGCTTCGCCCCTAAAAATTTGAAGGACACTTTGTAAATTCCAAAGTGTGTTCGGCGAAAGCCTGTGGCCATCCGACTCCTCCGACGGACGCCGCCGCGTTGTTCAACAGTTGCGCAACGTGCGTTGGAAGGAGCAACGCGCCCCTGTTGCTATGCGCCGCTGAGCCATCACGTGATTGCTGAGAGAGTGTGAGGGAAACAGGCCACAGCTGGCACCGTGCAAGGCCACGATCGTACGGACGGACACCGCGGGTATGAGGCATTAAAGGCTTTCCCCTTAATACTTGTTCTACTGAGGTTTGTGAGATTGGACTCCTGCAGTAGCATATATAGACAAGTAATTTCGACCCCGATAGTATGCTCGGTGTGAGCTAGACGGACACCGCGAGTATGAGACATTAAAGGCGTTCCCCTTAATACTTGTTCTACTGAGGTTTGTGAGATTGGACTCCTGCAGCAGCATATATAGACAACGTAATTTCTACCCCGATTGTATGCTCGGCATAAGCTAGAGATTGGCGTAAAAGCAAAAGGAGGTTGATGAACCCATATTGGCGTTCTTGCGCAAATTCCCAAAAGCAGAGCGTATGAGCACATGTTCTGGCTGCAAATTCTTTTGGTCGTGGCACAGCGTACCAAGGGCGACGCAATTGAGCGCTTGACATTCTCCTTTGATGTCATTCCTCTGTGTGTGATACCACAACAATAGATATCGGTACACACCTGCCCGTGTGGTCGCCGAGGCCATCCTAGGGACCCCATATTAAGGTTCCCTCTCACATGTTTAGTTTGTACTTTTTAATAAAATGTTTTTCTCTCTTCTAATTCAGCCCTTAATAGATCGGCTGTAGCATGGACTCTGACCCGTGACCTGACCTGGTACCATGGCATCACAGACACTAGTTGCGTGGCTTAGGTTTTCACCGCGCTTCTTGGTTAGCAAAGGCCGAAGCAGGCCACGGGTGCTACGGCTGGCGTTGAAGTCGCCACAGAGAAGGTGAGCACCATAACAGTACTCACCTTGTATGTGTCATTGACCTTGTATGTGGCAGGGACCTTGTATGTGGCAATGACCTTGTGTGTGTGGCAGTGACCTTTTATGTGGCAAAGACATGGTGAGCACCGTAGACGGTGCCTCACCATGTCATTGAGCGTAGCTGGATGACAGCACCGCGTAAAATGCGTATGCGTACGTAACTGTAGTAACCGCGTGCGCTGAAAGGTGACCTCTATACGTCTCTTCCTCTCCCCTGTTCGCAGAGTCGTGAGGTGGGCACCAAGGTGAAGGAGTCCTAGACTGGGACGTGGCCGTGGCCGGTGAAGCTGCGGGAACCTTCCTCGTTTCGTGACCACTATACTACCACCGTTACCACCACTACTACCACCACCTTCCGCTGGTTCCCGGTTCGAGTCCCGTGCGGGTCACCTGACCTTCCTGTCCGGAAAGGGGGGAAACGAAGGTCGTCGCCACCGGGCAGCCCACGACACTGCGGGCGTGATCGTCGGTTGTAAAACATGATGGTTGTTATATTTGATGGTTGTACGAGTATGCAAAACATAGAACCCGCGGTATAGTCACACACACGAACACACACGCACACACACACACACACACACACACACACACACACACACACACACACACCTACGTCACACGGCAGAGATTTAATACTTGAAATCAAAAGCGCTGTTTGAAAGATACATACAGTCAAACGTTTCCGAAAGCGGTCCGGTAATTCAGTATGTTTACGTGTGTCATTCTCGCAGAAATGACTCCAGAGTCACGCGGAACAGATGCGTATCGATTTCGCCAAGAGCGGTACCGGAAACGTACGAAATTATTCGGCTGCATGCGGAACCGTTACAGAAGCGGTGTACTTGCACGACCACATCACAGAATCATCGAAGTCTTGAACCACGTGACCACACGCTAGCTGGACGTTCAGGAACAGAAAATTAACACTGCACATACTTTCTTGACACCAGGCAATACAAAATTCGTACAGGTAAGGTATGGTGCAACGGCTTGAGACCACGCCTGAAAGAGATTTTTTTAGTCAGCAAGTATCGTGCATTAACGTAGGACGCAAACTCGCGATTATGGCCCAAATACTTTGTTTTTTCACGCCTCACCAGAGGCTCTCACACTGCAAGGAATTACCGCATGTACGGTTTCACGGTGCTGGTAGAAAATGTTACTTCATGTACTGCACTCATTGTTACATCTATCTTCACATCGATCGAAGGAAAACTAAGTAGAAACACAAACCTAGGATGCATTAGTAAACCACGTTTCTTCCATACAAAAGATGACCACGTAATATTACAAGCCGGAGCTTCGCACCGTAGATGAGACACTAAGACAAAATATGTTCATGTAATGTTCGTGTAAGTTTCCCTTTCTGGTGCATTTACACGGTCGTCATTCGACACCACTTAATTGTTTAGAGTTGAGAAAAGACCACGTATACTTCGAAACCCACGATGTCGCAGTGGTTTGCGAGAGCTTTCGGGACAAAATTTGTAAGAAATAAATTTCCTTTTCGATCATAAGGTTTTATTCTACTAAATGAAATGAATTTCCTGTATTGATAATAAACTTTTATTCTGCCAAGTGATTGAACATTAACTTTGGGAGTTTGCTCCGCAGTTTTCATGTTTACGCCATTTCCTAACGCTGAAAACATGCAAAGAACTCTCGCAATCGTGTATTTTAGCATCGGCCGTGCGAATGATGGTAAATTGCCGGCATGGGACCAGCAGGAACACTTTTAAACATAGTGAAATGGTTAAACACAGAGCACCGGGCAATATCAGAAACGCAATCAAGGCTTATTTTATTTTTGTTTGTCCTTTTTTGTAGAGTACAAGTTAACAAATTAGCATAACTTGCATAACTAGCACAAATGTTGCGAGGCTGTCGCCTCGTAAGATTAATGCGACAGCGACTTCGACTTACTTAATTGAAGTCGCGACGACGGTGGCCTCAAAAGAACCCTCGAAAGCCGTTCGTGTGTCACGGCTTGAAAGGTAAAAATGGTGTGCGCAAAACCAACTCAACCAGCAAAAAGTTTTATTGAACGTCACTGCTACCGGCTTCTTCGTTTTCAGCCTATAGTGAACAGTTTATAGACAGTCTTTCCCTCTTTCCTGTCGTTTACGGACACTGCTGTCCTTTCATCGGCTTGAGCCATCGGCCAACATGATCGCACTGGTGAACGCGACAATTTTATTATTCTTTGGTGCATTGTTTGTTTGGTGCTGTTAGTGTAATAAAAAGTGAGTTATAGGCATACTGCTATATTTTCCCTAGTCCTTGTTTCGCGGTCGTGTTTTGAAGTATCTTTCCTCGAGTGACATAAAACGCTGCGCACCTATTAATGTAGTGTCTGCACTGGCCGTTAGTCAAGCTGTGTGTTTGATTACCAACACGAATATATCTCTTAGACACCGTGTTGTACGTGATAAACAGAGTATATTCCAATAAACCTAACTGGAGAAAACAGTAGGAAGGTCACTTTGATTGGCGACGTCACTGGTTATACACCTTCCCAATGGCGTATAGTCTAAGCAAATAACTACCTCTATTCTCCCAAAAAATCTCGTACTTCGTTGCCCACTGCCGTGCGGCGTGGTTCGTTGACCCCGTATACATACACACCACACAAAAGACACATAGTGAAAGAGAAAAAAAAAACAAGCAATCCTCCCCCACTGTCTTGTCGCTCCCCACTGTCTTGTGTATGCCTCCAGTAAGTTCCCGCGGGACTGCGTAGAGCGTCTGCCCCCGCTCACTGTGTAGTTTTGTGTACTTTCGTGGCCTCCCAGTTTCACGCCTCGGTTGTTGTACACGTTGATAATCATCATCGCGGAATCGTGAATACCCTTCCCCCCTTTCTCTCCCGCTCCTTCTCCCTTCGAGCTCAAGTTTGATGGAACCTTTGTAAAAGAGTGACAAGGCCGCCGCTCAGACGGCATCCAAAGTAAAACACGTGCACCCACTGCGTAAACAAGCTGTTTACAAACTCCGACTACGTATACTGTGCACCAGATGTTGTTCGTCGTGCATATATATATCGAGGAACGAATAAAGGCCCTCTTCTGGTTGTCAACTGGTTGTCTCGTTCTCTCTGCGATGGCGTCGTAGTGTACTGGGTCTACTCTGGAAGACCACTCTGTGAGACCCTGTTTTGTAAGATACAATTTAAATTGGCAAACATGCTCTGTAAGGCCACTTTGTGAGACTCTGTTTTGTAAGAGACAGATGTAAATGGCAAACAATGCTCTGTAAGACCACTTTGTGAGACTCTGTTTTGTAAGATACACCAAATAAATGGTAGACACTGCACTGTAAGGGCCACTTGTGTGAGACTCTGTTTTGTAAGAGACAGATGTAAATTGGCAAACAATTGCT